>NC_085101.1:2269700-2394700 GCF_963422355.1 Corticium candelabrum | reverse complement strand
GTCGATAAATAGCCGTGCCAACATTTGTACCTTTGTTGATGTCGGACAAAAGGTGATCATATGACATGTACAGTCTGTGAGTCATTCTAGAATGTCTTTCAGTGAGCAACACATTTGCTGTGACTAGCCTTGGCCTCCCAGACCCTTGTAGCGCCGATTCAAAATCGTCCACAGCTAGGGCCTGGTACGAGGCTACCTCCACACAGAGCCGTATATAAAGACTCTGTCTCCACAGCTAGCCTCGCATGCCAGCCATCCAGCCAGCCAGGCTCTTCCGCGTAGTCGCTACGCGGACGTGAATCACACGAGGAGGAGGAGCTTTTACCGGAATTGCTTCAGCGGACTGCACATAGGAGCCTGGCTTGCGAGGCTACTCCCACAGCATCGATAAAAGATCTGATGATGTAAAGGCATTTGCAGCGAACAACCGATTACACAGTTGAGCAGCTTGAATCTTCACCCGGAAAGGGCAGAAGACGACATGCAGGTGTAGCTCACACGCTAACGAAATGTGATATCAGACTCTAAAAGCAATTGTCTACTCAGTTACAAATACGTTATTAGTAGAGAGCGAATAGCGACGGGCATTGCTATCAGCAGTTATCGTGAATACACGAGGATAGAGAGGCAGCGGTTTCCGCGAATGTCTCCAGCCGGTCTTTCTCCTTTGCAACTACAGGAAAGAGCTTCTATGGGCAAGAGGTGCTGATTGCTTTCGATTTCGATTCGAATATTTGGCAGCTCTGTAGAAATAGTTTCGTTCTGGAATGTACATGTGCTTGTGATTTTTTATTGCACGTGCGCTTTAGATATAGTACTCAGTCTCTCACCGAAAAATCATCGTGTACAGAGATATCTCTGGTTCCAGCAATGCTTTCATTTGGCTCGTGACTGCAGCAGAGTCCCGAGGTTTTTTCCGGGCGCGCAAGAGGGCCTGGGCACGAGGGCAGCCTAGTAGTGGACTCTAGATGGAAAAAGTAACATTTGCAGTTGGCTAGTGTACTGGTTGAGTCTGAAAATAGCAATTACTGAATCGCAAACCTTTCCAATTAATAGCAGTTAGATGGTATCAGATATCAGACAAACTCTACTAAAGACTAAATGTATGTTGTGAGAATCTATCGGAATATTAAAAATGCATGAGTTTAAATTAACCAGCAATTAATGTTTTGCGAGATCCTAACTAAGCGAGTTTGGGATGCAAATCGAGGAATTTAGCAATAATTGTCACAACTTGTGCCTTGTGCACAAAATTGTTTCTATGAAGTTACCATGATCATGAGACGTACACAAACGTATCACTAGCGATGGAAGAGAAAGATGCTGACAAAACTTCGAAATTTGGCAGTCAAAATTTGAAACAATACACAATCCAGAAAATTGCTGTCAGCAAGCAAGATTGTATCTTTAGTGACTGGAATGACGGATACGCATATTCTGCAGACATGTTTGGAACTGAGGAAAGAACCGTTGTAGAGCATAGGCGACTGTCATCATGTGGGCAATGGCGTGGCGGCACGTGCTCCCACAAAATTGTTGCTCAGCATGTGCCCCCACCTAGACAGCGGTCTGTTGATGTCTAAAACTCTAAAACTTTTACTTTTATAGTAAGTTACTCCTGTTTACAACGCGTTAGAGTCTAACTATACGGTCACCTAATTAGTTGTCTTGGATGTCTCAATCCAACGGCGTACACTATGCGCTAGGGTAAGCGCTGGCCCACTATTTGAGGGCGTGGTTTGTTATAATTATTATTGTATTTAATCTCGGGTTATTTGAGAATCAGGCAGTCCTTAAACAACGATGTCACATCTTCAACTTTACGACTCACTTGAGACCTAATCTCGCGTAGCAGACTTTTTCCGCCGCGTCGTTTAGTATGACGCGGCAGAAAGGGTCTGGGTACACGAGACTCTGTCTGACCCACGTGACGCCTTTTGGCTCAAGCGAATATCTATGATACATGCATATAGCGTAGTGTTTAGAGCCTGAAGTTGACGGTCCCACAGTTTAGTTCACAATCAGCGTGCCATCTAGATAATAAACAAATAAATATATATATATATCATCTTGTATCTATAGGCTGTACCCCCTCTACTCTAGCCTCGTTCCCAGACTCACGTGAACCTGTCACGGGAGGCTTAAAGTGTTATACGGGAACCTGAAACTGTTATACGGGAACTGGACACTGCCAGGCTCACGTGAGTCTGGGGACGCGGCTACTCTGCTCCCGTTGCCTGCAAGTACAGTTTGTACACTCAACATACTCTAGAATATGTTTAGTGGTGATCTTTGTAGTGATTCTTTGCCATTTTGTTGCTGCTGTTGCTACAGGTGTGTTTATATAGATTTTAGACTGCTGCATCATTGCTGCGCATGTCTAGTCTAGCTTGGTCGTGATTGCACATGTTACTACTGGTGTAAAGCAAATTTAGTACTCAACGTGAATAAATACTACTACTATCTAAATAAATACACAGTCTAAATACGAATTGGAACACCCGTAGTGAAAAATTGGTAGCATTGAGGTGGTAACCACACGCAAACTTGCAACCAGAGATTTGCAGATGTATCACTAGAATTGCATACCGCCGATCAGCGGTAACGGAAGGGCAGTAATAATAATTTATTTATACGGTGGTATAGTACATTGATTTCTAGTAGAGTGGTGGTCTAGCAACGGTACTCTAATAAATACATAATACATTCTGTAAAGGAAATCGTTTGATGTGGATTTGTGGCTGGCCGCATGCATGCACACTCTACACTGAAGTCCAATAGCTGCAAAGCTTTTATCACTGTGAAATGGATAGAGTCAAAGGGGGGACAAGTATGACGCACAAGCAGGATAGAAGCAGGTGAAGGCAGACTAAAGTGGATATGCACTCTAGTGCACCCTACTGACACTCTTGCCACAACTAACGAGCTCGATCTAGTAAAATCAAATTATAGTCCACTCATTGAACCGAGTTAATTAATTACGTAAATTATTTGTGGCTTGTGTAAAAAGCTGGTTGGACGTTGTGGTTGTTGACCATTGCAGTCCAATGCAAACATTGCGCTTAGGGGGATTTCTAGTTTTGGCAAATCGCATCTTATCTGGTCAAGGCTGATGAAGTAGCTCTAGGGTCAACTGAGATAATGTTGAAACCACATTCGGTTAATTAATTAATTAATTATGTATTATTGCTACGTGAATTTCTAAATTATGTGATCTTTCTAGGGTGGGGCGAGGTAAAATATTCTGTGCTTGTTTCTTCAGAGTATTGACATGATCATGTGCATGTTCAAGGAAATACATGGAAATTTAGTTATTTATTTACAAGTCGCACCTGCAGCTCTAATGTATCTGTAGAAATTGTTTGTACAATGCATCTTGTACTATTTGTATCAGTCTTGGGGCATGTATGTAGTTTAGCAATGTCTAGGAATGGTCATAAACCCAATTATTTTCTCTGGCAAGGCAAAACTATATGGCACATAACGCCCTCAACAGTAAAATTAGAGACACACCTGCAGTGTTATAGGGTAGTGCTATTTTGAACCTGAAATAGACAGATTCAGATTTGGAGAGGTAACAGACTCACCATGGAAGAAATTAGTTATTGTACAGGCCGGAGTATAACAAGTGTGTTGTCTAGAGTTGAGGTATTTGCAACAGGTGAGAGATTACATGTAAGTATCCTAATAATTTCATGTCTATTTACACTGCAAAATAGCAGGTGGCCCGCCGTTCATGCAAAATATGTAGCAACTGTATCCTCTGGCTAAATTATTTTTTTCTCTTATAAGTCAGTGTCCTAATGTTGGAATATGATCTGGTTGGTTACCAATGAAGGTAACAAACCACTTAACTATAATATTTGTTTCAGTTCAAGTTCTGGATAAGCACAATCATGCCTGTTGTGGTAATGTTGTTCCCATACTTCGGTAAAACACTGTCCATATTACGCACGACTGGAATATTTTGTCATAGTAGTCTTTTAATTTATTGAACATGTGATCAAAAATAAGCCAGAAAATGTGTTAAAAATTACATTTGTACAGAAGTGTGTACACAAACTAAAAGCTGTACACGTGACTAAACACTACGTACAATCAACAAAATTCAAATAATTACTACCAAGTTCAAACTCATGAAAGAAACGAAGGCCTTAACTGCTATGACCGTCTGCATCTGGTAACAATTCCAAATTGACGTATCCAGTCTTGTAGTGGAAAGACCCTTGAGTCGGTCGAGCGGAGAATGAGTTTCTTAGTAAGCAACCCCTCACTAATGTACTGCTCGGATTTGGAGATGCTTTTCTTGTTTTGGATGTCTCCGAGTCGGATGAACTTGATGTTCCTTCCTCAGACAGAGGGCCCATTACTTCGTAGCCCTGTCGATCGTCGTCGTTGGTCACAGAAGACGAGGCACTGCTATCCTTGGGTGGGCTCCTCCTACGAAGAATTCGTGGCAGTGATCCACCCTCATGGAGGAAGGTGTCCAACTGATGACCATAATACGAGCAGACTCCACTATCAGTTGACCCTCTGCTCCATGTGTTGGGGTTACTCGATCGACTTCGCACTGATAACCTCTCTCGTCCCGAGTTCAGTCTTTTCGGTGAAGGAAGTGTCAGACATGACGAGGCCTCGTAGGGCACCCTGATCAATGGCGACGGACTCACAGTCGAAACTGGAGTCACACATGAAACTGGAGTTGAATTTGCACTCCCAAGACTCATATTGACATAAGGAGCAGTTAGAGCTGTAGTCGTTGCACTCCTGAGTCTACTCTGAGCATGAGCAAGGGCTGCTGTACGTTGGTTCTGGAGACCCATCCCTGCCAACTGGTCGGACGAGCCAAACAATTGAGGCGATGATGTGTACCTCAGGAGGGTTCTCTTCTGTGACGTTTGACCATAAGCATGAGCAACTGAAGAAGGCACCCGATGAAAATCTTGTACAGAAGACGTTGATCTGGTCAGTGTAGACTGCGAGTGCATACTCCTACATCTAAAATGACCAGGCAGGTGCAGTGTAACGTTCATATCATTGATTTGTTCACAAACGGGCTCTGGACCACAGGTCTGGGCAGCAAGCTGTCCTTGTCTCAGCAACTGTAGAGTGACATGGGGACCTCGCTGAACTGTGAAAAACAGCAATCCCGTCATCTCACCCTGAGAGGCACAATCCGGACACAAATTGATCCAAAACATGGGCCCCATACAGCCCATACTGCTAATCTTGCCCACATTCCATCGTCCTAGAGTCTGGTCTGTCACCGGACAGAAGACCTCGAGAAACAAGCGATCGAAACGAAGCAGCGCATCATGTCGAGGCAACTTGTCAGTCGGTACCACATGACAAACATGTTCTGCAAGAGCAAACAAACTGCGTTATGAACCTCATGGAAGCACTAAATACAGAACAATCTGGGGGTGCACGCTAATGCAATCGAATCAACCACATGGGACAGCTCTTAGAGCTGGCACGAGACACACGATGAAATTACCCAACACAACGCTTGGTTGCCACGCCACGCGTGAGTTGTAAACAATCGAACACACTGCACATTGCATAAACTTCATCTCGAATGAAGTACGACGACGAGACCATCCGGATAATGTGACCGGATCTAACAGCAAATTCGCCAGATTTCCATTCACTCGTCTTCGCTAATCTCATCGTATCTGCTCGCCTCGTGTGCGAATAGGACAGACGACGCGTAAGAGAAAACCTCAACGCGTCAAGCACGACAACAAACGTTCGATTCTAAAGTCAAATTTTGCCACAACTACGTCAGCAGCGTCCAGTCATATGAAATGACTGTGCAGTAATTCAGCTGTTCAAGTGCCGAACGCACTCTGCTTGTATTTAGATTAGACGCAACGTGTGGCTCTCCCACGCTTTTTATCACCAAACAAAGGATGATACTCACCTAATCCTCCTGCTTCACGGAGCTTCGCCAACCAGGTTTTCAACTGCGCGTTGCTCTCGGTCGAGAGCAAGTAAGTTCTCGACTTCGTGTAGACGCTGAAGAGGTGCTTCTTCCCTCGCCGGCGAACGTCTGTACTGAACTTACACGAGCGGTCCAGTACTATCTGGCCTTTCCTCGTCGTCTTTTTGTCGTCCTTGTAGTAGGCAAGTAGAATCTTGATATCATCGCCCTATATTACAGCATGGTTAGCATATATCACGTTTGATAGGCAGCGTTTAGTACGGATGGTCTGACTACTTTCCTAACTAATTGCGCTGCTATTTCACAACATACCTCTTTGTGCTCCTCCAAAACGAACCATCGCTTGTTCCAAGTCTATAGGAGAAGAAATACATGCAGTCAGCAAGGGAAATCATATATTATGACACGGCTGACGGAACTGCAACTACGTGCCAGTTCTTTGCTGGCAGGAAGTTGCGACAAATGCTCGAGTTGGCACTCACAACGAGTGTTTTCTTCAGCGGACTTGACTTTGTCAAGCAGCCTTCGTGTAGTACAACGACTGAAGTTGGTGTATCGCTTTCGGCCATTCGAGATATCACACTCCCAGTTCAAACGATCGAGAATACACAGCCAAAACAGTGAACGTTGTGGTCGCAAGCGTAGCGTTCTCAAAAGTCTCGTCAACGACTACGAGCAGCGATGTTCCCGCCAAAGACGTTGAGCTGTGGAATGCCAATACTGGCAGGAACGGCGTAATATAGCCAAGAAGCCGAACAGTGCTGTTTATCGTTCTAATTAGACGGATCTTATCTCATTGGTCATAAGAAGGCGGGACTAAACATTACCCCCTTCGACCGCCTCTACTTCCGACAGCCAGCCTACTCCTCTAGCCTGCACCTCCTGCTTGGTACTTATCCTACCGTCAGACCGTTGCCTGGTGCATATACACGTACTGCAAAACCGTCTGTCTGCTTATCTCAATGAACAATTGTCAAATGTTGGTTGGAGACAAAACTATGACGCGCAGCTCATGAGGATACAACGTACTACGTATTCACGTCAACAACATACCAAAAGCGATAGGCGTGGTTTAGGCGGCGCGAAATAGGGCAGACAGGCCGCTCTATTTACACACGAGTAAGCCAAGTGATGCCGGGCATCCATTGAAGTTCTGCGCAAACGAACGATTGCCGCAATGCTTTTCACACAAAAGTACACTCACTCACAGAGTGGAATAAAAAAAAGAAAACGTGAAAGAAATTTCTAACGCTAAACGCGTCTGTGTTCTCACTATGAGAGCCCAGCAACATTTTTCGGTAGTTTCCGGTGCTAACTTGATGCGGCAATGTGATGAGCGGTGCTGTCAAGGCTCATACACCGACAGGAGCAGGATGTGACTGCACATTCAGTGTGGTCCCTGTTACAAAACAAAGATGATCTGCACTTGGGGTTTCTACGGTAATTCCAACGTGAGTGTATCACTGCACACACAATCTAAAATTCCCACGCAGTGAATTCGGTTAGTACCTGAACCATTCAACCAAATGACTGGCGTGACCTCCGTGGCGACAAGTTTGACACCATGTGAACCAACTGTCAAACGACGCTCTTTTAGTGGACTTAGGCGGTTGATTACTAGACGCTGCAAGACATGACAACGATTAGTTATCCACTATTGCCTCACGTGAAGCTTATCACTCACAGGGGTGAAGTCTAACGGGACTGGAGGCAGTGCCAAGATTCAACAAACACACTGAACAGCGCGGAAGTGGTTTTCGACAGCCAGGACAACTCGTTATCTGTATCACCATTTATACTATGTACCTATCAACGAGTACAGAACATCATTTACCCGAGGTTTGGTCTGTCCGCTCATCGTTGCAGATTGTGGCATCATGGACGGTCTGGTGCGGTGTGAATCTAATCAAGTCATGACTGATTTCTACACTGAATTCGCGTTCGCCGATCGAAACGCCTCACCGGATGACGCTGCCGTCTCGGTTGACACCGATTTACCACAGAAAGTACACGTAACAAAGACCTGTTGTGAAGGCTTGGTGGCTGCAGTAAGCATCAGGCGTTCAACATCCAACTCGGCTCTAGACCAAACACATTAAAGTTATAGCCACAGCATCCAGAGAGCTCAAACGCGACGGCAAAGAAACCTTTCTTTCCATAGCTGCCACATGTCCAATAGACAGCCATACCTGTTGAGAACAAATTAACTGTGCGTTGAATAAACAATAGAGTGAAAACTACTGTACGCTTCCATCCAGGCAATGAATCTGGAATCATTCGTTAACTGTGTATCCCCCGCGTGACACACCGCCAGACACGCTGTTTGCACATCTCCAGTCTGCAAGCCAACACAATCGGATGAAAACTCACCTCATTTACAAAACTCATTATTCCGCACCTTTTCGACATATTTCTGAAGAAGCTCAAGTCCAAGTTTGCTGAGACCTACCAATTAGCACACGGTAATGACCACAAATCATGTAATTGAGCATCCACAACTGACTCAAACGGGAGGACACTGGTGCATGAACAACAACACAAAACACCACAAAATCACAAATACCTGTCAACAGAATGCCATCAAGACTGCCCTTGTCGCACATTGCCTTAGTCACTCGACCAAGGTGTGCATGAAGCTGTTACAAACAATCAGGTGAAGTTGTATACCAACCAATTGCCACTAACCATACCTGTGTTTTATCCAGAAACATGCAGGCACTAGCAACTGAATCATTGATTTGTAGGCCAGGACCATTTCGTGGTTGCTGAAAAAGAGCAGAAAGATTCTCGGTTAGGAGGAGGCATGTTGGGTACATTTCTATAGGATTTACCAATACTGATTCAAAGTCCTGTCCATCACTGGTGAGAAACGCAAAGGCAGCAACGAGGTATGGGTTTTGAATCTGAAATAAAAATTGTCTAAAATTTTTAGAGTTACACGAATGTCGATCGGTTTCATTGATGCAACAATCGTTGAAGTCTGGAGCAAATAATGATTATGTGTCTGACAAACTATTGGAATGGTATCGAGCAGAAAGGCTGTTACACACATAAATTCTTTTTTCTTTCCTCTGCATGTTTAATGATGAGATGGACATTCCTGCGTGTCGAAAGCCAGAGAGTTAGACATCAGACACTAACAAAATTGCATGACAACACAGAACAAGGGTCAGAGTCTCACATGACTCTCTAGTTGCCTGTTCCACATTTATGTGTCATTTGGAAGTATCAACGTCATTTGGAAGTATCGACGTCATTCGGAAGCATCCATAGTCAAAGTCAATGTCAAATGCCTCAGACCAAGAATCCTCTCTATGCCATAAATTACAGTACTAAGGGACACTATTGTATAGAATTCCTTTCTGAATTAGCCAAAAAGGGCAAATGCCAGCTGTCTACACAAATATGCACAAACATGTACAAGTTTGACCCTAGCAGGTCAACAGTTAAGCAGTACAAACAATCGATGCTATGCATTGGTTATTTTCTTACCAATTGAGCGACAACCCTCCATCCTCTCCAAAGGTAAATATAATTATTAGTTTATGGTCATAAGAAAGGCACCCTATGTGACTCTCTCATGACTTCTCTATACCTCGTCTTTGTGTTGTCTGCAGATTTCATGCCAGAGTGATTTGTTGTTGGAATATCCAGCCAAAGCCATACTGACAAGACTCAACGTTGAAGCTACACAACAGCAGCAATGTCACTAACATGATCATACATACACAATTGGCTACCATACAAGAAGCAGGGTGGTGAAGTGTAACATAATAAGGACCTTGTAAGACATCAAGGTGCGGCTATAGTTGCATGCCATTATTCTATGCTTTCAAAAGGCACTTGAAAGTCTACTATCATGCAAAAAGGGAACTACCACTGAATAATAGGATGTAGTACAGTGGGCACATATTTGTTGATCATATGAAGGCAACTCTTCACGGGAACAACATAAACAGCCACATGCAGACTAACTACTGGCAGCCAGCTAAGCCCAGCCTGACCACATGCCAAGGCCACACCTAGAAGCAAAAGCAGTCACTAATGATCTACTTTACATACTCCAAAACAAATTAAAGATTAAACAAGCAACACTGCTGAGCTTAGTGGGTCCTATTTCAATGTGTATTATGATTTCAAAGTGGTAATTTGATATGAAAGTTACACAGCTGATCCACCAGTGCTCAACTCCTTTGTTTTGCGTGATGTTTCTGGGTCACTAGACCATGTGAATGAGGAACAATACAACAAACATTTGTAATTCTAAACAAACCTGCTGGCATCATGCATGCACCGAGGAGGTTCCATCAATAATCAACCTACACATAGTGAGGTGGAGATCCCCTTTAGTGTAGAACTCCTACACATAATATTGTCTAGTCCTATGATTAACTATCACCTGGCCTCCTGTTTGCTTCATTCAATGAAGACTCCAGCAACTTTATTGCATTATTTCCTCATATCATTGTACAGTACAACTACAATATGTAGAATGCTGGTCTTGATATTTTAGCAATAAAATGTATGTGGTTAACCAAGTGTATGATAACTCTTGAAGACTTTGCTAATCTAGAGCCCCTCTTCCTAATTTCAGCTCCACCCCAGACCTTGAAGCTTCCCAATAAAATATCTTGATCTCCTGTGTGACTAATTGCCTTTCAGAGTATCATCTAGGTACTTATTACACAACATTTGTCCAATATTATTTGGTTAATTAAACCAGTTGTTTGCAGTGACCTGAGGATCTCTGAGGAAACTAAAATTTTCTTGGGGTGGTACTGGGACCTGCTGTATGGGTGTGAGAATGGGGAGTAACTGAATGTATACAGAGACCACTGGGTTTGTCAGTAGGTTTGTGAGTGACAGTTAGGTAGACAAATGTGGGAAGGCTGACAGATAGTGACCACAGTACACTTGTACTGTATCAGAGTGGCATCATAGCCAGAAGGTCAGCTCATTGTGTGCATCTAAATGTCAGTCTGGTTGTTTCTCAAGATGTCTGGTCTCACCATCTGATTGGGTTAGATAGGAGCCCACCAGTACACAGGAGATTACACTGTAGAACTCATCAATCAAGACTGGCTTACATTGTTTGAGACCGTTAGCATTGGTGTAGTCATAAATGCCTGAGAGTATGACTACAGCTTCTTCAGATATGTGTACATTACATGTCCCAGCTCAGATTCATCTAGAGCAAATGCATATGACACCCTCATACACTGGATATGGGGCTAACAGTCTACTGCACTGAAGAGGGTGGTTGTACTTACCTATACTATAGCTGACAATTGGTTGCTGATTGGATGTACAAATCAAGCTGTACTTACATAAAGCCTAGACCTATAAGTTGGTCAGACCACCTACACTGCTCTACTCATCTTTCCCTAGTCCTATAACCATACACAAACCACAAATCATATGGAGCCAAGCCACCATGATTTTCTATCTTACTGCTTGACAGCAGTCTGCTTTCTCTTTACATTCATTCAATTGGAACTCGTGCTAAAGATACATCTCTAAACTGGTTGGTGTGGTCTTTCATGCAGAAGAACCTCGCTAGTCCAGACCTCACTAATCCCAACTCTCATGTGCACTACAGTACAATTACAAAGCCTCCAAATACAGACCACGGATATTCCAAGGCAGTGAGGTTCAGGTTATATAGCATGTCGGTTGAACACAAAAACAAGAAGGCAAAATTGTAAGCAAGATGCTCACTAGAAACAGCAAAATGGCCATATACATGGGAGAGATTCAGGTAGATGTCAAACAAATGCACCCCTTAATAAACATTCTGATAAAAGTTTCATTCTTTACTAACATGCAAAGTTGTCATGTTGTGTAGTCCACTTACAATATCGAACGAAGCACAATTTCCAAGGTCAAGCATTTTGATAAATTCAAACAAATTTACTAATCCAAAACATCTATGCTCAGAGCAAGGTACGAAGCTATTTGGGTTATGAACGTCCCTCTGTACAACAAAAATCAACTGCCCTGTTGAAATAATGTAAGTGATACTGTTCAACTAGCCCAAAGTGTATGGAAGGAGAAGCAGAGACAATTGTATATCAGCCACATTCATATTATTTAAAGACACATTGTACTGCACTCACATCTGACTTTATCTTTACGTGAAGCCGAAGCTCCACTCAACAAGGTCGACACAGCTCGGCGTATATGTCCGTGCAATAGACATATAGCGGCGGCCCTTTCGTAATAATCGTTCATCTCCAGTCTATAATACACAGACGTAAATCAAGACTCCATTCTAAAACGACCAAATCGATGACCATGCACCATACATACCTCTTTACAAAATCATCCAATGTACTTTCGGAACCATCAAAGTTCCATCCACAGAGCAGCATAGCACGTTCCCTATGTCACAAATATTCTTAATAATTTGCAGTAACAATAATTCAGTGGTGCCGTGTAGCCTTGTACCAGACAGAGCTTCCCTTAACGTTGTCGTGGCCTGTATGACATGACAACGCCTGAGATGTCGCACCATACAGGGAACGGCAGTGAGAGGAGTGGGTCTGGTACAAGGCTAGTGTCTGTGCGTCTACAAGTCATTGGCAACTAAAGTCTAATAAAATTTTAGATATTCCAAATACAATATTCACAACGTGCAATAGAAAGCAGACAATTCAATGTTGGTACATGTTTGCATGACACCTTGCACATAACATCAATTATGATGATCAATGCATAAGAAGAAGCCATGGTAACTTAACTTTGCAACCATCAGTCATGATATTAATTTTGTCTGCTCTCACCATAAGTACCACAAAATACAAGAAAAGAACGTCAAAGTTGCCAGATGATTATGTTTCTCCGTGTAGGTGACAAATAATAATAAACAATTGCAAGTGCATGGCCACACATGTCAAGTGCTTCAATCCTGTCAAACAATAATTCAGATTCTTTCCAATCAAGGAACTTCAAATCTTTCCACAAAGATGAATATCTGCAAGCAGCATCAGCAACAAAAAAGAAATACTATGTGTCATTAATTTGAACTATAACTAATTAATTAATTTTAATTAATTTACTGTGAGTTTACAAGCAGAATTGACCAGAAGGATGAACGGCAGGTGACAAAATATAACAAAAACAATCCTCACCTTTCAGGACTTTGATGTTGCCAAATGTTACACAAGTCTTCAGGTAGTGGATATTTGGTTTCATTAGCTTTGCTGTCATCTGTCAAACAGTTGCTCCGTGAGAGACACATAACTGATACATGTAGCTCTTGCATTCCATTCATACCAGTTTTATCACAAATCACTGAATATACACCAGGATAGTGAGACTGTGAATGACCAACAAGAGGCTTCAGTTTTCCTAAATGCATCTTCTCAGAGGCAAACTTCGTCATACATATGGGCACAATATAATGTTACCTTGATTTTTTAGCTTCATCATGTCTAACATTAATATCAAGTAAAGGAAAACACAAATTCATAAATACAATCAGTCTGTAATTATAACTCATATACTTACAGTGATCACACAATAGTTTACTTCAATGTTGTTGTTAAAGATTGTATGGCAAAAAGTTACCCCCCTCACACTACAAAGTTTTCTCATAAAGATGGTTAGCAAGTCAACAGCACACACATACTACAGTTTGATATTTGCATAAACTACTTCAGACATTGATCGATCAGCAGATAAACTGCATAAAATGTGTAAACAAGTTAATAAACATAACCACTGGTGTTTGACTTTATTGATTACGTAATTAACAAATCATATCACGCCACCTCACTCTGACCAACTATAATATTATCAACAACCATGAAGGTCAAAAGGACTAGCCGGGCTTGTGTGTTTCTAGTTGCTTAGCACATTGTGGTGTTTCGACCATTCCTGATGTATAACCACAAGGGATGTAGCACCTGGGGGGTGACAATGACCTTCCAGTCAATGACGCATCAAAACCACTTGCACTCTCCTACTAATGACTCATTGAGACCACTTGTACTCTCCTACTTATGCATTTACTCACCACAATTGTAAATTAAACCTGACGTCTCAACCACATAATAACACGACAAACATTGAACTTAGTAGATACAATCCATCCAGTTCCATAGCCCTTTCAATTCCGGGTTGTCTTTGACAATGTTCAAGTTTTTAGCAATCTGACAAACAAGAAACAGACATACATGTACAAAAATTCGGCATCACTTTGCATGAATGTAAAATACATCTATGCCATATCCTTGTATAGCTCGACGTCGCATCAGTTCGGCGATGTCATCCGTGTGAGAGTGAGAATCAACCTGCCGAGAGTGAGGACACTACATGTACAACACGTGAACATACATACACCAATGGCTGATAAAGACCTCTTGGCAGTAATGATTAAATAAGTCGGGTCCACTGCCCCATGACAACTGGCTGTCTGCAGACCACGCCTGACACAAACAGCAAGTAACACAAACAGAATGACGACTGAATCGGTGTTGGTTAAGTACCAGAGGAATTCGCTCGTGAACTGCAATATCGCGTACATCACCTGAAACAAACAGCATTGCCAAAGAAACATTTGTTGACACACAAAAATGAACAAACAAATACAAAAATAAAACAAATAAATAGGTTACTGGTCTAGTAGATACACACCTATGTATCTACATACAGACAGTAGACCAATAAACAAAAAAATTGACAAACACACAGTCTAAGTTGTTAAGAAAGCAAAACCTACTCAAAAACGTTAGTACCACATAAGGCATGTAATTTGTTCACATTTTCAATGAGATAATCCTACCTACAAAACATATTTTCAACATTTTCGGTAGAAGAGTATGGCATGGGATTCATTGTGCTTACTGACAGCCACAAATGTCATTCCACAAAAGTCTTCATATAACTAATAATTAGTGTATTGCTGTCCATTTCAAGCAAACATGTGCTATGCATCAATCACATTACCACCCAAGTTTCTAAGACCATGCAGCTCTACTAGTTCTTGGCAAGCACATATAGAAATGACAGAAATGGACTTACAATCAAATTCAGTTATAGCTAAGGAAATAGTGCAGACAGTGCCACAGATGCCAATGAGACATTAGCTGTAACACCATGCATGCCAGCACATGTAAGTTCATAAATGTGTGTGTGTGAGCACACATACATGTGGTGTGTGTGTGTGTGTGTGTGTGTGTGTGTGTGTGTGTGTGTGTGTGTGTGTGTGTGTGTGTGTGTGTGTGTGTGTGTGTGTGTGCACATACAAAATAGTTGAACACAAATGTATTCGATACATACCTTGATTGCCTATAACTAGTAAGCGATTTGCCTGTGATTTGATCCAGGAAAAAGAGTGAATATGCTTCTCTTCACCTGTAAAAGTAAACCCGATAATAAAACCTCAAATTCACACACAATCGAATAACATCTAACAGTGGACTGTTCTCTCCAACACCGGTGGTGGCATGTCATCTTCAACAGCCATTAAATCTATTTGGCAGGAAGCTATTCTGCAAACAACCAAGTGTTGGCAAACTAACAACTTACCAAACTCATTCTGTTGAACATCAAACAATCGTATGACAGATGAGTCCTTTACTAAAGCTGCTATACAACTAAACCTAACAAAAATGTTATAGAAAGCGTTATGGTAAGAATGCCATGTAAAATACCTTGTCGGACACCAAGCTAGCTTGCTATACGTGCACGGTCGTTCAATGATCACCATTTATAGATTGTCAAGGAGTGAAACATCAGAATGCATTTTATGCTTCTCACAACCAAGCTGCATTGTTCTATGCTTACAAGTGTGTTACAACATGTAAACGGTTGCCCATTCTAACATTGACAATAATAAAGTCTTTCAAGCTTACAAACAAAACAAAGGGATATTTGAATAAAATAATCAATCAGATAGAATGAGGACCCTGACAAGCAACGTACCATGGATTAGCACTGGCCTTCTTAGGTTTAGAGTGTATCTAGTAGGTTTCAAGTAAAGCACTCAGAAGTTGGAAACTAGCTGTGAATTTTACAACTACAGAAGTCCTCAAGACCAAGAGAAGATATGGGTACCAGCCAGTGATACTGGCAATGTCTGCTCCATTCAGAAGGTCATATTATCGATCTGCTTACTGCAAATGTTTCAATTTATTGAAATGTGCCTTGTTATCACTGCACATTATCTGAATGTTCTTCCCTAACTGTAAAACTGTCTTAAGCCTGTTTACAGGCTAGCATAACTGAGAAATAGAATATACTCTTAAATCTGGCACTAATGGCTATACAAAAAGAAACATGAAAAGTCACGTTTAAATTTCGCTCGATAATTTTCAGGCATAAGTTGCAGACAGTTACCATTGCTGCAATTAATTCATTTTTGCTCAGGAATTAGTAATGTAACTGTGCTCTGTCTCCTGAGTATTGATGCCCACAGTACTTGCCAGTCTTGCCTGAGTATAAAACAGCAGTAACAACTGTACCATCAATGGTACGTACAAGACAGATTGACAGACAACTAAATCGCCACACAGAAAAGCAGACAGACAATCACATGTGCATACACAAACACACACCTGCACATGCACACACAAACACACACACACACACACACACACACACACACACACACACACACACACACACACACACAAACCAATGTATTCCTCTAATGTCCATAGCATTTGAGTGTTAAGGCACAAAAGCAAGATAAGATGTCAAATGTCTTTGTCCAAAAAGAAAAACCAAAAGAACACCAAAAAGTTTAAATCTCAGTGGAAACCTACTCCTTCCACGTACTATCAGCAATTCAAAGCAAAAGTTTTGAAGGTTAAACAAACTCTCAAAGATATTAGCACCAAAGTCTCTGGCAACTTGAATAAAAGGTAAAAGTATGTATAGTCAGATAATAAACGTTGTGAAAACCATTTCAAAAAATGCATTGACAAACATTAAAAAAAACAAGCAAAGAAACTGCCAAACAGACAAAACACTTGCTATGCAATAAATTATCATGCCAATCTTAATAGCCACAGAGAAATTCTTATATGCATGCAACCCCTGCACATACAAATAAATCAGTAGAGAAAAGTTCAGACTCTGTTAAAAGAGGATATCGGCTTGTCAAATCGTCGTCGGTCATACACATGAATAGTACCCTACACAAACAATAAGCAATCGAGAAACTACAACAATGCCGTAGTTGTTTACCTCAAAAAATGACGCTATTCTCTGCTCATTGTGCGGATCAACTCTAGCACAATAAACAGCCTTGGTGAACAACTCCAGCTGTGCCTGTTTAGAATCCTCTTCCCTCAGATCGTAAACACGCAAGTGCTGTCGACTAGAGCACACTAGACATTTTCCACTTAACCAATCAAGAGACAGTATGGGCTCCGATACCATCCCTACAAGACAAAATAAATGATACATACACAGAAAAGACAATATGTAGACCTGTGATGAACAAGCACATATAACCAGAATGCAGTCCCCAGTATACAAACAGTCAACTAGCAATAGTTAATTCAATAGTTAATTAAACTGACTATCACACAATGATAATGGTATGTCCACCGCTTTCGGTGATGACTCCTTCAATGTCTGTTATGTCAGAGATTGACATGAGGCCCGTAGTAAGAAACTACAGGAACCTGCACAAAGAAGAGAATATAGTTGGAAGAAAAGTGCAAGACAAAACCACTCTCTCGTCCAGAGCGCACAAACAGATCTCTGGGGCAAGAGATGCAACAAGAGAACTATGCGCCTAGATGCATGTGACTTGCCAGCAACACTTAAATCAGGTCTATGACTGCCATTTGAGTACGGCACAGATTACTCCGTACGTATGCCATCAGAGCCGTTGGACTACAGTACAGAGTGAAGCTATAGTCTTGTCTGCCTCATCAGCCAAACTCATGAACAGTCTGAGACCACAGACCTTTAGCCACAAACAGAGCTGCCAATGCCCATTAAATATAGTACACATTGGCACAAGCTTTTGAGATGGCGGCTTGTACTCACTATGTCGTCGTAGTGCAGTCACTGGGATTTTGGAGTACTTAACTTAAGTGAAGAAACAACACCACCTGCTGCATCCCTCCTCCCTGATAACACTATCACTGTTGGTCCACGACTGCTTATTCAACAGGAAACCTGCTTATATCGCAGCTAACCTCCATATCTGAAGGCCACACCACTATCTGCCACCTGTAGACGTGCCCAGTTGCAGTCAGCTCTGCTCTGGGTGCGTCAATAATAATACCTCTGTGAATGCACATGTACAAGCCAGTCGGTAAATTGGCAACGTCTGGAGTCTATAGTTAATTAAAATATCTGTAAGAGGTACCATGCTTCAAGTATGTTACCTCGTGGCACACTTTTCAACTGACAAATGATTCCCAGTATAGCATACAGCTATTTCCTTTTTATGCTCATGCTGCCTGACGCTTCACAGATAACCACTAACTAGAAAGCTCATTGATATTAAAATGCTAATAATCATTCCAAAAACCATCTAGTGAGCGACAATTGCAGTCTACATGTACCTTTCTTTGCCAATTTGAAAGTCCAGAAACATGCACATTTGAATTGTTATTGTACCAATAAGCCACCCATCATATATGTCGGGTGCCACATTTTCCGAAATTTAACAAAATTGTTACAACTTTATGACCTGTTCTTTAGTTTTTCGATACAGAATAGCAAACAAGGTCATCATGACTTAAAGGCAATAATGAGTTAATTGTCTTGAACATGTTGATGGGCACAGCAAGAAACGTTAAAGATTAGTACAAGGAAGCACAACGTTGGACAGGCATTTAGTACTAATCTCTAAGGTTTGTCATCTGTCTCTTCTTTTTCACCGTCTTATTCCACACTGTTTACCCATCCTGACAGTCTACTTGGTGCTATCTACATTCAGACTGTGTCGATTGGCAGAAGCTATGACTTCCAGTTTCTGTGCCACGTACAGTATACTGTCTTTGTTTCATGTGCGAGTATAATGAAAGATCTCGATGTTGTTGTTGCCATTTAATGCAATTACAATTGTAGTACATCTAGGCTTACTGACCTACATGTATATTAACTAACATTTTGCACTAATTTTGAAGTGTTGCTGACATATCCTCTCAAATACGCATTAAGAAAGCCTCAACAGTCTACAAAACCCGTCCAAAGAATGCATTTCGTTATTCTTGGAATTCATTAAAATTTGGAAAATACGGTATGTGTACCATACACTTTTGTTGCTGATGGTGCAACAAAATTCAAAATCATGATAAGGCTTGTTCTTCCCTACATCAACTTCTATTTACGTTTGACGTCAAAGTTGAACAGTTTTAGTTTCCAGACAACAGAAACGGCCGTGTTAATATATAATATATATTTTTCAAATACTAGTGGCATATATGATGTTATTCTACAACTGTTACCTAGAAACGATACAAGATATAATAACAACTCATAATCATAAAACAGTAAAGTATGCCCAAGTGTTTCAAAACAAATACGAAAATTTGAACAAAGCCAACTTTATGCCTCAATTCAAATATTATATACACAACTAAACTTCGGTAATAATATAAATTACCGTTTCAATAGCATGTGACAACTACACATAGGGTAAACAGTAAGGAATTTGTTCTTAAACAACAGTCCTGCTAGCTGAATGGATATCGCAAAAGCATATGTAAGGTGATGTCCAACAACTGGTTCTGAGATCTACAGAAAGGTAGCCCAAACATATGTAGTTAGCCCAGCTATATGGGTACTTAGTTAACTGGGTTTTCCTACGCAGCTGCATACAAGCACATGCCACAGAGCCCCCAAGTTCGCATCAATGCTGACTCACTGTTGGCAGATTCAATGAGACCCAGTGAATCCAGTTTAGGCAACATAGTTATGGTAGCTCAAATATATAGATAAGTAGCTGTGATATAGAAATAATTAGCCGAGTACAGCTTCTGTATTTTGAAAGTCTTGGCTAAGCTGGGTATAGGAAATAACAAAGTTGACTAATCATTTCATCCTTTGTAGATGATAACCATGCCACCAACATGTACACCACATCTTAAAATCATGCCAAAATCGTGTCTTGCGAAGACTACAGAAATATGAAGTCAAAACAAGTCCCCTCATTGACTAACAATGAAATACACAGTATAGTAAACTCGACTACACCTATATTACTTTCAGATTTGACATGAAATCACACAAGAGCTTCATGCGCCTTCCTTCCAGCATACCCGACTCATACACACCCCATCCATAATTGATTTACCAGAAAGCTTTCAAGTTCAACTAGCCTAGAGCCAAAATAGCTATGAAACCTGTCTACATCAATACAAAAAGATGCAACAAAAAATAGAAAGTGCTCCTAAATAAAATGCCACATATAGTCAGACCTCGTTATTCCGACCACATTTGTCCTGCTGGTTTCTGTTGGACTAATGTGACTGGCGGATTATTGGTAACTAATACGCAGCGACCATGTACATTGGCTTCACTTGAACTTTCGTCAGAAGGTGAGAGTGCAATTAGAAAGATTCTAGTAAACTATTATCCTAAAAATTTCATAGGTATAATAGAGATTGATTTATTGGGAAAAATTGACATCAAACAAGGCCTTTATCAAGCATTTTTATTAGTATAATATAATGGCAATCTTGACAATTTTTTATCTGGTCGGGCTCAGTTCTGAAGTTCTAGTGTAAATGCTGTATAAGACATGCAATATTCTGGCATTATAGAAACATTTTAAGCACAAGTCATCGGGCAATTTCCAACCATTGTTGGCCACGTGACTGACTCATTTAGACAGATTTGTGAACACAATGGAAAAACCCTGCATTCACTACGGTGGCACTAGAATATAGCAATGCTTCTACAGAATCTGACACTGACAAATTTTCAAAAGTGTGATGAACAGTCAGCAGACTCAGCACTCTCAACCCAACCATAGCACAGTGTGCATTTATTTATGTGCATTTTTGTCTAGGTTTAATGACTTTTGTTGAGCATAATGTAAATATTTCCTGACAGTCAGACTGTCTCTAAGTGTGACAAATTTTAAAACAATATTTGAGCAAATTGTCAGATCAGGATTCTCCCCGTGATTTCAGAATAATGTGGCAGAACAGTGTAGTTGTAAGACATGCCTCTTACAGCATATCATGATGTGCTCTCCAATACTCCAACCATTACAATATGATTCTAAACTGTAGGTCAGTCACACTACCTTCCGCCCCAAGATGGAAAACAACAAAGTCATTACAGCCTTCTGTTTCATCACCATGAGACGTCTTTTATGTTCAATTGCACACAGACACACTAACATCACCTGCTTGCTGTATACATGTTCGTCTCGAGAATTATCGAGTAAACTCAAGGGTGAAAACTCTGATAAATCCGATATCACCTGAGTGACATGTGATAACCAATTTATATCCCATTTCAATTTGTCAGTTCAAGTTCACTGCAATTTGTAGAAACACACCCGGTTGTACTGTGCTGAAATGAACAGCGACGGCTAATTCGATTTTTCTCCAAATCTCCCAAGTTAAAAACGTAAAAAAGTGAGTGAAATATCAATGCTGACAAACAAACCCTGTCAAGTCTAGCCTACTTGAATAAAAGCCTAGCCGTTTTGCTGCACCAATCAACAAAGACCAGTTGAAGATTGTTGAGGAGGTGTCCGTCCCTAGCAACACCAATCTGTCAAACAAGTGGGCAAAGAGACTGTTCAGCGAGTGGATGGGAGAACGAAACAGAAAGTGTTCTCAAGACGCTGGAAGGCTGGACATCCTGGAAACGAGAACGGACAACAACCTAAAAGAATGAATTTCAAAATTTCTTGTTGAGGTGCAATCCGCAAAAGGGGAAGACTACACCCCTTCGACACTTCATGGACTTCTCTGTGGCCTACAAAGAATTGTGCGGCAAGTGTGCCCTGTCAATTTTTTCAAAAAAGAAATCTTTTTGGCCGAGAGGAACGCTCTTGACAACCGTTATCGCCAGTTGCAAACAAGGAAGGTGTAGGCTCCAATAGGCAACATACAGAAACAATTACAGAGAATGAAGAACAGCTTTGGACAAAGGTGTCATTGGAGCAAGCAATCCTCTCGCTCTCCTACGTGCCGGTCTTACCTCAATGGTAACAATTTCTGTTTGCAGGGAAGATTGGAACACCAAATGCTGACAAAAAGATCAACTGTTACGCAATCCCACTGATATGCTGAAACCTGTTAAATCTTACACTTACATTGAGCATGGATCAAAGAATAATCCTGGAGAAAGAAAAACCTTGAAGTATCCAAATAAGCATGTGACACAATTTGCATTTCATCTTAAAGAGAGGTGCCATTGCGTCATTTTGGACCAATACATTGTTCACTTTTCCCAAAATTGCCGTCAGGATAGTTTCTACCTGAAACTGTTGCCAACTTTGCCGTCTGGTCCAAAAACTGCTTGGTATTATCCAAAGAATGTGATAAGAAAGAAAGTGCTCGCGACGATGGTGCAGTGTATGTTTGATGAAGCTGGGATTGCAACAAGAAAGACCAATCATAGCCTTAGAGTGGCGAGTGCAACGTGAATGTTTGAGAAAGGCGTCCCAGAAAGAATTGTCCAGCAATGTACTGGGCATAGATCGCTGGAGGCACTCTACTGCTACAAATGATCTTCTGTGGAGCAGCTAATGGCCATGTCACCAGTCATCAGTTCTTCAAAGCATGTTTATTTCAAGCCAAAGTCAAGAAATCAGTGAAAGCGAAAGAGAACATCGCCAAGACGAGAAAGAATTCTCATACTTAGATGGGCACAAGTTCAAGTTCTTCTCACCATCTCGAGTTTGATAGTGGGGAAGCCTATGAAGGATTTTCGTCTGAGAGCTTCTTTGTGTTTAATTTCTATGTCAAGTGACAATATAAGATTTGTTGTCTTATGTTGACATACTAGTAGTAGATTGCACGTGTATATCGCAGTAGTGTTGTGTGTTGTTGTTGTTGTTTTTGCATCACGTATTGTAATTTGTTATTACTTTTGCACTCAATCATGTGGTATAATAAGCGGTGGCATCCAAGAGGACTGGCTGATAATTCATATCAGCCATAGTGCTGATAACCTATATCAGCCCATCGTCCGTGGCAACAGGATGATACAAGATTTATCAGCCTACTGGCTCCTTTGAACTTCCCTAGCAACGGGATATAAGTGCTGTACAGTGTACAGTACAGTACCCTAATAGAACACATGCGAAAAGCCTTGGTCACTTGGCAAGGGTTGCTCAGCATGGTGTTACGCCACACTACTATGCTTTAGGGTGAACCCCGGGTAAGTCACTACTCCTGAACAAGTAATAAAGTTAAAATCAGGCATTACATTATTTACAAACATCACACGCACACACACACACACACACACACACACACAAATAAACAAACATACAACAACCAAATAAACACAACAAAAACACTTTCTAACCATACCAAATTCTGTCAGTGGTCTTGAAACACACGAAAGAGTATCTCTTGTTATCTGACTGCTGAACAAATGCTTTGCGTTGAAGTCTTCAAGAACATGATACACCATTATGCACGTACACGACAACTCAACAAAACAGAGTTTACCAGAAAAGTGGTTTGTGTCCCACACTAACAATGAAGCCTCACCCTTGGATCTATCCAATCCTTCTGCCAGCTACATAAACCAGCACACAATTGAGTCAAAACAAGACAAATACAGTACAAAAAAAACTGCAAGCAAATGTAAGACTATAGCATTTTTATGTCTTCTTATAATTTTTGTCTCCTGCCATTAATTTGCAATTAAACTTTGAATCCAAAACTGTCATAAACAGACGTAGCCATTGCTAATGTGTAGACTAAAGATGGACAAACACAGATTAGTATTTGTGTGGGGGGTGGTGGGGTTGATGTGTTGCAGCACACCTGCTGATCACTCTGCTTGCACTCTGCTTTGCTGCTTTGGCTTATCTGCTGCTGCTCATCAGTTACCCTCCAATCCAATACCTTCCTAACACATGCTGAAGTTTTCTTGTATTTGATTGAACTTCGACAATAAGTAGGCAAGATAGCCACAACTGACAAGATTGCTGCGGCTCCATGTGGCTAGCCACCACACTAAGCAAAGCTTGCTGCCCAGGGCGACATCTGTTAACCCCACCAACCGGTCATGCCTATCCTTGTCCAAGTGACCCTATTACTGTCTCTTCCACAACATGTATAGTAGTTGGCAAATTCATTAGCCATAACTACATGTTACCCCAGGACTGTAG
Source organism: Corticium candelabrum (assembly GCF_963422355.1). Lineage (NCBI taxonomy): Eukaryota > Metazoa > Porifera > Homoscleromorpha > Homosclerophorida > Plakinidae > Corticium > Corticium candelabrum. The sequence goes on along the minus strand of NC_085101.1, from coordinate 2,370,476 downwards.
CGTATGCACTGATGCTAGTCATCAACACTATACATACTCATTAACACCATGCCAAAAGCTAGCAAGAATTATGGAAACATACTACTTAATGCTGTCTATATCCTTATGCATTTTCAGCTCTAAAGCGCTAGAGATTAATTGCATTGTAGGTGACATTGACATGCAATAAAGACTGTAGTAAGACACTGCACTAACGTACCTTATAAGATGAAATATTGGCTGGGAATCTATTTCGATGGATTGGCGGATTTTCAGCAAGCACCAATATAAAATCTGCCATTAATTTAGCCACTGGGATATGTTGACAAGATATGTTAACGTCATCACCCACATGATGGTTACTCCTGCTTGCCATCTGTTGTGTTGTACTCTGCGTAGTAAGGAGGTTTAACATGAGAATGAGACCGTGAAGCTATCGATGAAGCAGGAAGAGTCATGTGGGTCACATTCTTTGCATAGACACAGCAATTCTTCATCAATGCAGTAGTTGGAAACCAGCACATTAGAGAGATGTGATGGCCACAAATGCAGTGACCAATAGAAAACTCATTCATGACATGACAACTTATCTAGTAGTAGGCGAGGAGTTAGCCAGACATTAACCCCACCTTCGAACAAGCATAACACAAGCTGATGGGCAAAGCTAATTAAGAGTATACGTTAAACAAACAACAAATGTTCTAATACAAATGCTGCAACACTTTACTCTAAATTTGAAATAGTTCTCAAAACACACATAAATATCAATCTGTGTCCTTACCAAATTTGGGTAGTCAGAACTCCACTGAAGAGCTAAACATGGACGACTTGCCTTGGGATCTTATAACAAAATACATGCCTTGACAAACGATCAAGATAACATAACCACAAGCTACACATACTAAATTCACAGCTGTGTAGAGCATGTTCGTGCTCATCCAAAGTTCTAAAGCTAAACATTGTCATATAATTAGAACACTGTACAATATCTATAATTCACACTGTAGATACCTTGTAAGAGTTACTTTGCCATTCTGTTGTCCAACTGCCATTAGATACTTCGAGTTGACACTGACAGATGAATTCCAGGCAACACACTAAGAATACACCAACAGGTCTCTCAAGCACATATCCTAATTCCACTAGCATTTGTAAAGTATAGCAAAAGTAAAGTATGTTAGTGTAACAGCACCAGCAGACAATGGTAGGTGCAGCTCATAGATGGCCAATGAGAAAAGCATGATTTGTGAAGTTCACAGGCCATGTCCAGCAATTTAACCAAAGAGAAATCAGTGTTTCAACTTTTTTGATTTGTTGATGTTTACAACTTATAAGTTGTGCTGAAATGTTAAAATTTGACAATTCGTGGGCCATGTACAATGTTTTCAAGCAAAGAAACACTAGTTTTTCTCAGTTTTCAACTTGCAGTGGCGCCAACGTAAAGAACTAACAATTTTTGTGGTGACAGACAAATAGACAGACACACAGAGAGACAGACACACAAACAGACAAACAGACAGACAAACAGAAGCAGCAATGAAACGAGAGTAGAAGAAAAAGGCAAAATGTAATTCTGCAGCAACAAAGTAACACCTGCTTCACAACAATTTATCTACAAAACAATCACAATTACTAAAACAAAACCATTCAGTCTCAAAGTCTGGCATTGTTTTCCTTTATAATTATCAAAGAATGCTGTTTTGTATACGGTTTATTTACTCGTCTGCAAATCTAAATAAGCTGATGCCAAAAGGGGTCCTGCCCATTGGTCATTCCTCTTGTTTTCAAACATTTTGGCCTTTGGGGCAAATAAGCAGTTAAATATTTGAACAAGCTGGCAAAGAGTGCATGGGATGAAGGAAGACGAGAATGAGACCGAATTCAAGAATAAGTGGCGATCAATCATTTCAGTGACTTTACAGCATTGCACTGCAAAAGTCATCTCAGACAAACTCATTAGCATAGCAAGATTAGAATGTCAAAATAAAGTTTGTGCAGTGTAATTTTGTATGCTACAAGACCGTAATGGTCTTCTTGTTGTGTTAGGTTGCTCATGATGTAACTGTTTGATATAAATGGAAAATATATGTATTGAGACAAACACACAAATAGATAGACAGACAGACAGACAGATACTGTAAATCCAGAAATTTCCGTACTGATGAAATTTTAGTTACTTTTGTACAGACACCTGGTTGTACTAAAATAATATAAATACTAAAATTTATAGATAGATGCACTTGAATTCAGCTACAGTACAGTACCGATCTTCTGTACTAAAATAACATGTGTACAAACTACTTCATGGGAAGAAGTACTAAATTTTATAAGAACTAAAATTTCTGGATTTGCAGTAGCACAGACAGACAGACAGACAGACAGACAGACAGACAGACAGACAGACAGACAGACAGGTAGACAGACACAGAAACAAACTGATCACTTTACCCACTTATGCGCATCCACAAGGTAACAAAACAGCATAGCAATGTCAGACTCAACAGATTTGAGGCAAACCTACTATGCAAACCAGCCCACATGCTTTGACATGCTGACTTTGTTTGACCTGCGCTAATGATAAATACGAAGTGAATGGGTGTCAGGCTAACAGTTTGATCATTCTAACAACTATAAACACACTGACACATACACTGTCACTAACTCAGAATTTGTCCAGTTCTTGGAAGACTCTACAGTTCCCAAAGCAAATGGCATTTCTATATCTCATCCATATTTCAAACCATGCACTGCGGAACGTCATACAGTAACATATATTTCGCGTTCACTCTATGTCACTGGAAAACGTCATTTTAACTAAAATTTAGGACAAAAAGGAGTGATCGACGTTTGCTGGAGGGACTCCCTCTATAGGACACATAGACCACACTAAAACATGTGACGTGATTAGGTGTCTGGACTGATGTGGCCAGATAAGGGGAGGCCGGGTAAGGCGAGTTTACGTGCATGTATTAGATTCTCATCCCACTTTCACCATCTTTTAGGAGAATCGAATCAACACAATGTATTAAATATTAGTCAGTTTGGTCATGCGTGAATTGGGTAGCTGGAATTTCAAGACCAGTATGTTTGATCAAGGTCAAGGGTGGTGGAAGCTGTTGCGGGTTGAGGAAGCAAAGGCAAGATCTAGACGAGCATTGACTATTTGTCATACATGGGTGTGGTTAAATAATTATTAAATGATAATTAAATAGCACCATAACAGTGGACGTATAGCATAAATTAAAGTAAATCAATTGGCAAGTTTCTGTATATTTTTAATGCTGATATATTTCATGTAATAACACAACACAATGGTAAAATTAGAAGCAAACTCCTCAGCGACTTCCTTCAAGCCTAAACTATCTACAATGTCCTCTTGTATGAGAGCTCGCAGGCAGTTGTTCAGTTGTCCCTCTATAATAGTGTGGTGGACGTACATGAGCAATTGCCTGAGAATTGAGAAAGTTCTTTACAACGTAGCCAATGTTTTAGGGGTATAGTCAGCTGTAGAGTCCAAAAGGCTTGTGAATTTCAAGAAAGGAATTTTGACGGCAGTATTATCCAAGGTTTGGCCTATACTGTGCAAATACTAGTCAGTCTTCACTTCGAGTACATAATTACAGACGATATCTACCAGAACGGAGAGTTGTCTCCTAAGTTTGTCGTACTGGAAGTTGGCTTGAAACACAGACTTCTCTAATACGGTCAACTCTTCAATCTGTAGTGTCTTCTTCATTGGCAGATTTGATTAGAAGTATTCACTAGCAAGGACAGGGTGCGTGGATCCTAACAAGCCTCCTTGTAAGTCGGACGAAAGCATTGTTTGGGCTAATGAGTTGCTGTGGACTGTTACTGCCATATCTTTGGAAGCTTTACAGTATCTGGGTAAAGTAAGCTCTTCTATTAGAGAGTAGGTCCATTCTGGATGATCATTATTGCACTATTGAAGAGGCATTGGCCTTCCTTTCCCTTCCCCTACATATATTGGAGGGGAAAATGTACCCTCAGTCATGCCCCGGTTCCACTGCCCGACGATTGGTATTGCAACGTAGCTACCATGCTTGTTATCGCTTAGATATGTTCAGACTGTTGAATTTTGAGAAACTGGTTGGGTTGCACTGTTCCTAAACAACTGACCCTTGTTAATTAACTTGTACAGCCCATATGCCTTGATGACAACTTTCTGAACAATATAACACACTAGATGAGATCCTGTTCTTCACCAGGGCTGATTAGATTATTGATTGTTAGTTAATATCCCATTGAAGACAAACGAAAATGTAACCGAGTGTTTCATTTCAAAAATCCCATTCAGAAATATATCCAAGAAGCAGGAACTTGAAAGTCACGTGCACCAAGATAATCTGTTCCCCGTATATATACCAGGTCATGTCTCGTCTGCCTCTTGACATTTCGACAGTCCCGTTAGAGGTAGTCATTTTGAAGATGTTGCTGCCACTATTTGCCGTGAACAGGTGTATTAAATGGGGCAGATGTTCAACGCGAGTATACAGGCAAACACAGATAGGTGTATTTTCAAGAACCCGGATATACTAAATATCTTGCTTTATTGACGTCACTGGCAATAAAAGGCATGCTCTGCGCGTAATGTCTGAGGTCAGGAATGAGCAGTTTAAATTTGGTGGAGACCCTATGTGCCAGTCCAGAGAAATTCCCATGTGAGTGGAGGTGGTTTCCATCAACAGGAAATCGTGTCATGAGAGAACTTCAGAAGACTAATCTCACTGTCGAGCATCATGGATTCGGGGTGCACGAGCAATATATCAGTGGCACTGCAACTCACACTTCTTGGAGATGCTCTCTTTACATACAAACACACACACACACACACACACACACACACACACACACACACACACACACACACACACACACACACCAGGGCATAATTTACTATTTCTTTTTTGCATAGCAGTATTGCTACACAAATTGCAAATTGAGTAGCAGTAATGCAAAATTGCGTCGCAACCATATTTTTGCAAAACAAAGCAATTAATTAATTAATTAAATACCCAGACAGTTCATGCTTTTCTAAGTCTACAGATGCAAGTTCATAGTCAGTGCCAAACTGTGAATAGTAATGATACTAATAAATTTGTTAATATAACACAATTCCCTTTAGCTAAGTGGAAATGAAGTTACTTGAATAGTAGCAAGTGGCACCCTGCCCATGCAAATTTAGAAGCGAAATATGCTATTCATAAACTTCTGGTTTCTTAAATCATATGGCTGAATGTGTGGCCTCCTTGGAGTGCTGAAGAACCGTTGCACTGCAAGTGTAGGGTCAAACTGTGCCAATGGCGGACCATCAACACCAACCCTCATCAAGTGATCTACGGTATCTTCACTAAGACTTGACTGCCAATCACTATTTATCCTCCTCATAGCACTGAAACCATGCTCAACTATGGCTTTGCTGTCTGGAAACACCAGCAGTATGCACACCAAATGCACAAAGTTTAAGAATTTCTCTTTGTACTGGAACAGAAGCAGTGACTATACATGCAGTATTTTTTGGATGGTGTCGCAAGTTATTGATCCAGTACATCTTGAAGAACGTCCAGTCTGTCATTACCCCATCCGGCAATACGTTGTTCTTTAATAGAAGACGACAGAAGTGCTCTACAGCAAGAGATACATCATCTACACCAAAGGCTGCAAGATCATCTCAGTCAGTCAGCCACAGATTAGTGTCAAGGAGACAAACTGCTTTAAAAAATCCCTGTTGTAAATCATCAAAACGATTGTGAATGCATTTCCCAATAGCTTCGGTGAAATCTGATCTCGACATCATAAATGCACTAAGTACATTTGGCTGTACGGCTGACAGCTTTATGTTTTGAAAATGCAGCTGGTCATCTTTCTCTGCGGCTGCAATAAACTGCGACAGCTCCGATGGCACTTCAGGGTTGTCAGCCTTCAAAGTTCCAAGGATAAGATGAACCGAGTCTAAGTTAGCAATGTTGAAAGTCAAGTCAGCGGAATGACCTTGCAGATGACATGACAATGTAGCTAGAGGGTTCAGCAGAGCGTTGAAAAACAGCATATGCAGCACAAACTTAAAGCTTGTCAACTTTTCAAGTAACTCTTGAATCGGGCTTTGTCTGCCGGATTTACTGAAGATTCTACAGCCATTGACTCAAGGTGAGCACAAATCACAGGATAGGCCATGATTAGACTGCTTAATGCTCTAGATTTATACTGCAGCCATATGGTCCCGTAAGCCTTCTCTGGTTTTCTGACAGACTCTTCCAAAACATTTCCCATCACTTTGAGTTCTCGGAGGCACTTTGGGCTCTTTCATACACTAAGATACATTAAGAAATCCAAAAGTTCTTGTTGAGACATACTGCTGCTACTAACTTCCATGTCCCTGCAAAACTAAACTTTAGATTTAGTAGGCGTTGATGTTTTTATACAGTAGTTGTGCTGTTTGTACTTCTGTTTGTTTTGGCTTTTATATTGGAAGTTCACAAATGCTGTGCTGTTTGTACTTCTGTTGTGATGACCTTTAGGCTGGAAAAGCTGTGCTGTTTGTACTTCCTGTGTTTCTGTGACAGTGCTGTTTGTGTTGACCTTTACATTGGAAAGGTCCCATGCAATTACACATTGCATGATTGTTTGTTATTTTAGTCGGTAGTGACCTTCTCATTAGCGAATATATAAAAGTGCAAGTACATTGACTACACTGTAACTTTTGTCCCTTTTCTACATTGTTACATAGTTCCAATGGAAGTCTTAATAGCTATCTTGTTTCAACTTTCTGTTTCTGTTGCAATCCCTTCTGTTAATGAGATGATAGCTTCAACAGGTGTTCTGCTAAGTGCTTTAGTTTCATGTATTACACAGCATGACCACTCAAGTACAGATGGTTCATAATTGAATAAAGATATACTACTATATTATATAGTACTTCCTACCACTTTGCTATGCAAGGGAACTGGGTGCACCATTATGAGGTTTTTAGTTAGACATCCACTGTACTTGGATGCAACATTCTGATTCCTCATCGCATTTGCATCGCAGTTTGTGCAACACAAAGCTGACTCTGTTTCGCAACATACGAAAATTGATTCGCAAACTGCGATGGGATACCGGATAAATTATGCCCCACACACACACACACACACACACACACACACACACACACACACACACACACACACACACACACACACACACACACACACACACACACACACACACACACACACACACACACACACACACACACACACACACACACACACACACAGCTCTTAGATCTCCTTTGCATATATAGATACGTATGACATATAATAAATATTACTAACAAGTCACAAATACATCTATTTGTCAGTGTAGTAAAGACCTAAACTCTAGAGCTAACGTCTCTATAAACCACCACAAATATCCAACATGTAAATATCACTCACTTTGGGCAACGGCACCTCGGTGTTCAAAGACGAGCGCACTGCGAATCTACGACTTGATATCTTCATCACTACAGAGCATGAAAACGTCGCACCAAACCTACAACACGAGCCTCATAGTGTACTCGACAGCGGAAACAATACGCACCGTTCACTCCCTTCGGCTCTACCGACGAATCAGTCTACCACAACAACAAACAGTCCGACCGCCATTCACTTCCACGTATATTCACATACCGACCTTGACAACGACGTCAAAGAGCCTCAAATCCGTTCCCACGGTCACAAAGCTGTCATCGTCCGCACGTGGAGACGACAAAACGTCCCACCGAACGGCAGTCATCCGATGTCCACTCCGAGTCGACACCGCCGACACAACTGACACACAACCGACGATCCGGACCGCAAAGAGCAATCACGTGAGACGTCGTAATCCACGCCTACGCACGTGAACGTATTTTGAAACAACGATGTCGCTTGAGTTTCAGGACAATTTCTGGGTATAATCTTTCGCGCATACGTACGAGGAGAGGACGACGTCGACGTGGCCTAATTCGGTTTCGTTCTAGGAAAACGGCGGGTTCGAGGAGCTGCGAAAATACATGAAATCAGGACAGGACTTCTGCCGGGATGTCGCAGGGATACTACATGAAAGGTATATCCGTTTAACGTTAGCACAACAGAGTAACCGCGAATTGTGATGGCTTGCTAAATTCTCCTTCGGAAATTGATTCGACATTCCGCTGCAGTCGCTGCGATCCGCCGCGTGTGAGATTGCTGTGATGTTGCTTGTTGCTCCTGCAATGATCTATTGCGATAGAGCGGAGGTTGAGCTGGAGTACGCTAAGAGTATGGCACGAGTGGTCGGAAAGGCGCTGCGGATACAGAGAAACCAGCTGGGGTGAGACGATCACGTGGTGTTTTCTCTCTCATAAATGGGTGCCCGTGACTGATCACGTCTGACAGGACATTGAAGACTGCATGGGATACGGTTGTTGCAAGGATGAATGCTGAAGGCGAGGCGCATCGGTGAGTTGGTCGACTACTCGTTGAGATCGGTTTTGTGATTTCTGCATCATGTGGACATGCATGTGGGCGTGGCTATGTACAGGAAACTTGGCCAAGATATGATAAACGACTTATCTAAGCCTCTCAAACTCTTTGCAGACAATCAGACTAAAGCACGGAAACCGGTCAGTATTAACAAACAACTACAACAACAATAGTAACAATAATAATATCGACAATATTAAATATTTAATTTAATTTATTGACAATCCTGCTACATATTTAATTCCACTGCAATCATACTCGGAATCCTTCCAAGCTTGTAGCGCCCATACCAGTGTGCTAAAATGCTGGAAATATACACAATTGCTAAACCATGCCAGCAAAGAACTCGAACAGTAGAAGGAATGTGATCGCTGGTCCTAGGGACTAGAGTTGCTAGATATCGATATGGTTTCTTGAATTCAATAAAATAATTGATTGGTAATTGATATTAATTGCAAACCCCTTATGAGGTGATGTCTGGGGAAACCCTGATCTAGCTATCTGGTATTGAAAAATAGTCTAATGAAGTGTAATATTATTGTCGACCACCTGGCAGGGTTTTCTTCCCGTGATTACAAAAGACCTTAGCAGACTGATCTGCTTGAGCATGACATAATAATTTTGCACCTGGCTAGACTATGTTTCAATATCAGATAGCTATAAATCAGGGTTCCCAAGACATCACGTCAAAAGAGTGAGGTTAATTAATATCAACTACCAATCAATTATTTTATTGAATTCAAGAAACCATATGTAGCAGCGATTGTGTATTGTGACACTGCTATGGCTATGCACTACAAGCCTTGAAGGACTTTAAATATCATTGTACTTTGTAGTACAGTAGAACCTCGCTGTTCCAAATAGCTCCATCCCAATCCCTGTTTGCATTAGTGAAGTTGTTTGGATTACCCAAAAATTTAAAGGGTTAGACATCCAGATTGACATCACCTTAGGCATCCAGACCACTGCGGCATTCACAGATGTCTGCATATGTCATGTTAGTGGTAAACGACACAGCTGCAACGACAACATACTTTTCAATATTGTGACAGCCAGGATTTTGAAAACGATGGCCATGCTTCAATGCGGCTGTAACCCTGACTCAGAATTTCTATTGCGATCTGGATATGTGAGAGAGGGTGCTAAAGGCAATTCGGATTAGCAAAGTTCTACTGCAGTAGGCTTGTAGATAGTCGTGTTTTCACATTTGCCCAGAAAACCGGCTCGTCATAGGTAGCCATGCCTGATATTTTCGATGAGTTACACAAACAGCTTTGACAAGAATTTGTGTATTGCTCGATCTATAGCTAGGACAATGCTATACATATGTTAAATTGACAGGGGTTCTAATTTACGGTAGATGCATAAATGCATGCCTAATTTGTGGGCAGCAATAATTATTATTTGGTGCTCTTCATAATCTATCTACTATTACATCATGAATTTGTATCAGTACACTAAACAATGCTGTTGAAATTTACTAAGCTAGTCGAGTTTTAATACGTTTGTTTCTTTGTGTGTTTATACTACTGTACATTCACAGTTATGATGCATTTGTTTTGTCACTGTTAATTAAACGTATTGGTGATTTTAAAGCAAATCTATTATTATTGTCATGTGTTATTGCAAGGTAATCTGTGTTGCAGATTGAGGCTCCTGTTGATAAGGCAACAAAAACTTTATCAGACAAGCGGAATGATGAGTTGAGATCCAAAAGATCCAATCATGCAAAAGCACGAGAACGTGAGCTTGCAATCGAACAACTAGAAGAAGCCAAGAATGTGCGAAAACCAGACAAAGAAGTCCAGAAAGTGAGTGCTAAAGCTGTACAATAAATTTAGAAATTACTGACATGCATTTGTTTATATAATTCGGTATACAGTTTATACAGTATCATGTACAGACATGTTAAAATGTATTAGTAATTGTTGTGTTGAAACGTTTGTCTGCTTACTTCTTTTATTTATAGGTGGAAGTAAAAGTTGAGAAGGCTACAGAAGTGGCAGCAAAACAAGGTATGCTAGCTTTCATAGACAAATTTTGCTTTCTTCCTGTAAATTTTAGCGGTAGACTATTTGCAAATGAGCCTTGTTTTAAGTTAAAGAAAGAGAGAATTGCATGTATTTCGCCAATACTGTATGGGAAATGGTTAAAGAGTAATGTTGGCATCAGTAGTAAAGTTAATTCACTTTATATTACTATACAGTCTTGTGGAATCTACAGTTTGCTAAACTGTTTTTGCTTTTTAAGAGTTGGCAGTTTGAACTATTATAGACCGGTCACTGATCAGTTACAATTTGATTACTCCAGTTTAAGTACTTTCATCACTAATGAAATGAGTACTTTATTGTTAAATATTATTGTTGTCTGTCTGTCTGGTGTTAAATATTCAGTGTTGTCTGTCTCTTTGTTTCTTTCACTAACAGACCATGAATACTTGGACATGTGTCGAAAAGCAGAGGAGGCAAGACAGTCGTGGGAAACGGCAATGTACAATTGCTGCCAGGTATACTATTCTAATTTTCTGCTTTGTCACAAGAAAGTTGGCAATACGAACTTTTCTAAATTCTTTGCCAGAGATTTCAAGGCATGGAAACAGAGAGATGCATACACATGAGAGAAGTCTTTACCAAGTACAGTGGGATGCTGGCCAGTGTAGCTCCTTTGTTTCAAGAGGTGTAGTGTACTCATTTGAATTATTATACTTATTTTACTTTGATCTTGCATGCCAATAGCGTTTTTAAGAAGAGAATGGTAATTACTCAATGGTGTTGATGTTGCAGAGTTGTGAAGGAATTAATCGTGACACAAGTGTCATCAACCCAGCATATGACATCTCTGATGCAAGTCAAAAATTTGGTACAGCGAAGAATACCCCTGATCAAGTTCTTTACACTTGCTATGTGAGACTTATTATCTCATTTGTACAAGAAATGTTGTAGACATGTATTGTGACACAATTACACACATGTATAACTAATTAAGTTTAAAACGATGTGATTAATTAATTGATCAAGAAAATTGATGTAGGGTAGACTACACTACCAACTGCAAACACTAGACTGAAGTTTGAATGATCGCTTTCTACTTGAACTATAAATTTGCCACATGATTTAGCAATTACTTTTGTCATTACTAGTAGACAAGTGTGTAGGTACAGCTACAGGCATACCAACAATCAGGCAAACTACACACACACACACACACACACACACACACACACACACACACACACACACACACACACACACACACACACACACACACATGTACCGACAGATAGACAAATAGACAAAGACTAAGTTGTGGTAGTATTTCTATTCACAGTGACTGACACATGGGTAGCAAACCACTGAATGTCATTTGCTAAACTATGTATTAGTTGGTCACATGGAAACCTTTGTATAGGAAGATGACCTCAATTCAAACATGAATGCTAACAGGAGACGAGGAGCACTCTCTCAAAGACTGGGTGAATTGCAAAAACTAGTCAAACAGGCAAGGAAAGTACAAGAAGGCATAGCCAACCTTTCCTCTGTCTACAAGGAAACACCACAATATGCAACAGATGAAGCTCAGAATGACGTTTACAGACAGCTGGCATCAGTAAGTAAAATAACATGTGATAAAATACTAAGTTACATCATTACGATGTGGATACCAATTAATGACACATGTAAACAAACCTTAGGTAGTCTACATGAGGTTCCCAACTTTTTTCATTCCTACAAGGTACGGATATCAACTTTCATACCAAACGTGGCAATTGAAAATTATCCTTACAAACAAAAGTAATAAAAGCATGCAACATAATTTTTGACCTTAATTTTTCCAACACTGAATTGCACAGCCACACAAAAATCAACAGCACGGAGCTAGTGTACTCTTTGTCTCATTGTTGCTAGTCACAAATGTTGGGATAACCTCAAGTGAGCTAGGAAGCTTGATGACCTATGATAATTTCTTTGCTAAATAATTTATCTGATACTGTTTGTTGCCTATCCTCATTGCTGTGTCAATGACAAGTGAATGTGATAAATGTAATAGAATTTGCTAGTTTGGCACTCAAGCAATTCCGTTGTATCCATAAACTGTTTAGTTTGGTGTATTAATTTTAGCACTCTGTAAAACCAAAAGTTCGTGGGCAGATTTAACTTGTGCGACCAGATTATCACAAATTGAATTTGCATAGACAAGCACATGCGTATTCATTTCATTTTTCTCTCGCCATTTTCCGTACATTCGTGTAGCTATGATCTCAGAATGAAGTTGAACAGGCTGCAAACATCTATGCATGGAGGCTTTCTTCCTTGTGTAGTTGTTGTTATGGTGGTTTTTGGTTGGTCAATATAAAACTGTTACCATGCAATATACTTGAATAGATATTTGAGTTGTTTTGACATCGCACAAAAATAAAAAAAAAACTTATTGCATTTTGAAGCAACTTTGAACAATATTAGGGTCGCATGAATTTCTGGTTTTATGGTAATGTAGTATTGTAGCAAATGCTTTATTGGTCAATAAACAAGGTTGAAATAACTAGTATTAATTAAATTTACATAATTGTTGCTGCTCCTTAGTTTCTGAAATTTGTACATTATATTGCGTCTTGATGTTACTTAGTGCCCACGTATATTGTTTTCATAATTTCGACAGGCTAATGCAATGATTGACTACTACGATGGCTGCCGATACAGACTGTTATGTGCTTTCAATGAATTGGAAGGCCAACCGAAATCTGAACACCGGTTATCTACATTCTTGTCATCTACTCGAGACAAACAGGTATTTACTTCATTGTGTGTTGTGTTGTGTGTGTGTGTGTGTGTGTGTGTGTGTGTGTGTGTGTGTGTGTGTGTGTGTGTGTGTGTGTGTGTGTGTGTGCCACATTAGCCTATAGCCAGTGGCAAAAGGTCTGCTTCTCTAACTGTGACAGCCTTGGTTCAATGCTGTTTGGTGCTTACAAATTAGATCTCAAAGACTACCCGGGGTGCCAATAAAACATGAAAACAACCTAGCAAATCTACCTCTACTGAGTGTCACATTTAGAGATGGGTAAATCATCATGGCACATGCACTTAGACATGATGTCAGGCCAATTATAGTGTAAATACAACACAACACATCTGGAAATTAGTATTATTACCCACACCTCTTCTCAGTTAGTACGTTCATGTTTGTTTGTCATGTTTAGAATGTTGTCCATGCTTTGCTTCGTGTGTCTGTTGGAAAGGGAGGCATGCGTGATGTTCCTGCTACTGATGATGATGCTGATGTTTTATCCGCGCTGTCACAGAGTAGTTCTGCACCGCCATCTCAGGATAAAGCAGCACCTGCTGCTAAAACTGGAAAACCACCTGCACGTCCTTCAAGCTCACCTGCACGTCCCCCACATCACACAGTCCCACCTGTTGTTAATGCTCAACAGCAACCAGCAGATGTAGGTCATTCTGACCAACATTCTGCTGACGAATTTGATGATGATGATGATGATTTTGATGACTACGGAGGCCAAGAAACGGAAGCAAGTCAGTCAGCTATCGATAATATATTGGAATATATATGTTTGATTAATGTATTGTGATTAGCTATTGGAGTACCTTCAGATGAAATACAGTGTAAGAAACAATATCGAAATTTAGATTGCTGTGCAAATAGATTGTTGCCGTATTAACATCAAGGGCAGAAACTTTAAGCATATTCAAGTTGAGCAGACAACTGAGACAGCTAGTCTCAAGCCTCACTGTAACTCAATAGTAGGATACGTAGGAAATGGCTAGACAGACAGACAGACAAACAAACAGAATGGACTTTAGTAAGGACACTAGAAAGTATTACTAATTATTTTTGTAAACTTGTAGTCATAGCTACTTTGCTAACTAGTTCATAGAAATTCTTGTAAGAAATATACTGTAACCGGTTATTTGTGCATTAGATTTATTTGTGCGGTTTTTGCCAACAGCTCACATTTATCACTGCACTCGTTACACCTAATTATAGGTAGCTGGAACATTGCTAGTATAGCTCTTTACCTTTGAAGTGCATGTGTTCCTAGTTTCTATGTTGGCACATTAAACTCTGCATTAGTATTGCACAAATAACCGGTTATACGGTATATGAATCACAGACAAAAAGACAGACAGACAGATAGACAGACAGACAAACTTTCTATATTTTGAATCAACCTGTAAAGTCCAGTATCAAACACTAAAACAAACTAAACAGTTTGCAATGATTAATTAATGGATGTGGTGCTCAAAGTCAGACAGACAGAGAGATGGACGAACACAGACATGCAGACACACTTTTCAAGTTTAGCATGAATTCAACATGACATAACTGTGGTTGGTGCAGCAGAAATGCTGTTCAGTTTGCCCTTGAGTCTGATCCAGACCGGGCACAACTGAAGAAATATAGTCATATACCTCACATCAAACAAATGAATGCAGAGACAAGCAAACTTGTATACCAAATGGGAGCTGAAGCAGTTTGGAATGGGTGCATCAGGGACATCCCTTAGGTCATGCATTTCGCTCTTGCTATGTTCACTGTTATCGAAAGTGTGGCACAGCCACAGCAATGTTCAAGTATCAGCTTCATTTGATGATCATTTCCTGCTGAGTGATCAGAATTGTGAACTCTGCACACTCAATGTGAGGGTATCAAGACTTGTCAGTTTCAGGTGAACAACTACGAAACTGCAGTCTTGTAGGTACTTTTGTAGGTACACTAGTAGTCCAAACTATGTCATCTCAAAGTATGAGGAAACAGATTTGTCAGCAAATTTTTCTTGTGTTCAGCTTGGACAAGACTGAATCACCCACAGTTTGATCACCTTTAGCTTTGCCATTGCTATGTCCCTGTGCTTACTGGCTAGATCAGTTTCCCCAATGACATTTCAATTAGCTGAAGAGTTGCATGATACAATATTGAACAAGACAGCTTAGCTAGAACATCACGGGAGAGTCTCATCACTAAACAAATAGGCATCAAGCAACATTACCCATTGAATTAGGCAATTTTAGGTTAATATACAAATAGTTTCTCCTGCGTTTTGGCTGGGTGGATGCACACCATATCAGAGCTGCCTAGCTGTTTTCTTCATTTCACTGATGTTGTGTCAGGTTTGCTTTCTCCAGACAACCGAGTCCTTCATTTGGATGAGCATAAACATTGCTAGGAGGCTCTGGCTGATAATGATGTAACACATACCAACATGTTCAGCTACAATCAGAAATTACAACACAAGCTTTCTGCTCATATACAAGGAAGGAACGTCAATCTTCAAATGGAGACAGCAAATTCAAGATCAAACAAAGATGCAGCTAGAGAGAGATCTCTATAGGGACAAGGACCTAGCTGGTTCATGGGTTGGAGGTCATCCACGGTGAAGACGAGCTTGCACCTAGACCTAGTAACGACTTTTTGGCAGTGTCTGAGGCTTGGTATACTATTCCTCTCAGTTTGTTGATAGAAACATCTAATATCAGTGTGGGAAGCCTGTTGATGAGTATCATCTCCTAACATGCAAGTATGGCAGTACACCGGTGTTGATGCATAATTGTCAGCACGTCAAGCAATTGCTTGCATGAGCTCAAAATCTATCATGAGAAGGATCTTCAGCATTGATATTCAGGGACCAACCTGACATGATAGTTGTCACAATGTGTAACGCGGGCTCTAGCCATGACCTCAATACAGATATGGCCCACTCCTTTAGTAAGGATACAGTAAAACGTGCAGCACAGGATGAGGTTTTACAGCAGCAAGACGAGAGGAAAAAGAGAAGCAAATATGATGAGAAATATTTTCTGGAGTCTCCACAGCTCTTAGACAAACATACACAGAAAAGTAACTACAAGTACATACAGACAAACATTGACCTCACTGGAGTTACCTGCATGCTTGGTGTATACCCAGATAATGAATGGTAGGCAGTTGTTGTTTTCATCAGAGCAGACTGACGTAATAAAAAAGGTGTTGGTGTAGTTCATTGTGTGTCATGTCTTGAAAGTTACTTTATATAGTATCGAAGGCATAACTAGACAAGAAGTCAAAAAGGTGCCAACATACTGTAGGAGTTGGACAACTTATGCACACGCACAGTGCACACACACACACACACACACACACACACACACACACACACACACACACACACACACACACACACACACACACACACACACACACCAGTAATAAATGGATCAATCAATTACGAATCCCAGTATATTATTCTCAAATCTTTGTCTCTTTCAGTTATCTGTCAATGTGAAGCTCTGTATGACTATACTGCCAACGAGTCAGATGAGCTAACTATTGCTCCAGGTGACGTCATCAACGTAATAAGCAAACAAGAAGATGGTTGGTGGCAAGGAGAATTGAATGGCAGCGTGGGGATTTTTCCAGCAACCTACGTAACTGTTTTATTATAAATCTGATTCTATTTCGAATGAAAGCAACTTCGTGCCAAGAGAAGTAGAAGTACAGACAAGCGACAATCAGTTTTATATGGTTACAGTTGTTTGCTGATTAGCTATTACTATGCTTACAATTTATAGACAAAGTGTATGGGCATTCTGCTACAATGCAGAGTTCATGAGAGTTTCTTTTCCTCCTCTATAGCCATCTGAAAGCGTTTGCGGATCGTACACACAAATCTGCTAAAGTTTTGCGATGCATTAAGTTCAGCAACTAGCTTGTCTACATCTTGAACTTCTGGATTTGTCTGAGTGACTAAACAGAATAAAATCTATCAATACATTTTAACATCCTGGAAGGCACCTGTTAGAGAATTAAATCAACTTGACACAATAATTAAATTGAAAATGACTAATATCGCACATCAAGACTAAGTGTTCTCCCCAGAAATCTTAAAAGGCAGAGCAGAATACTCCGTGAAGTGGGCGTTACCAATACCACGCCCACTTCACGCAATGTTAGTGGCTTAGTCAGTTGCCACTTTTTCTTTCAACAATGCAGGTGTTCTTATCTTCGACGTCGTTGCTCATGAAGAAAGACTCAATAGTTCTCTGCGACGCCAACATGACACATGCACTTCGCTGACATGTATACCTACTTGCACGTGAACACCAACTGCGAAAGCGTGGTTAAGGGCTGCAAGTACAAGTGTAAGAGTTCTACACAATAATACCCCGTTTACACTGGCATGTTCAAACAGGCCGGACCGTGCCAGCTCGGTGGTACCCAGTCTCACGTGCCAGTGAAAACACGACCGAGCCAAGTTGGGAGCTGCCGGAGTGGGCTGACTCAGCCCGTTCGATTCGAGTGAGCTGGCTCGGCGCAGTCCGGTCCCGTTGCATAGTGTAACTACAAGTAGGTTAGATGACTCGGTTGAATATCGATAAAGCATGGACGAAAGTCTCTATCTGATTTCGTTGTGAGGAGACGAAGCCGTCCAGAGTCAGCTCATCATATCACAAGCAGTAGCACTGCTCGTTTTCTAGTGATTCCAAAACATGACTCTTCTGCACAATAGCTGCAGTCTCTTCGCTCCAGTTCACCTGCTCGGTTTTTTAAACAAGAGCACACACATATCTGGCCTGTTTGCAACCTTGCAGTGTATGTTACACGCGTGCTGGCTCGTTCAACAATTCACACCTTGCTGGAATACTCGAACAGACTGGCTGGTCCTTATTAGTCTTGTCAGTGTAAACGAGGTACTAGATGCAACCCGCTGTCTTAGCTAATTAAGTAATAAGCTTACTTCGAGATCCTCAAGTCTTGGCATCTGGATGATCTACTTAACCTAAAAGCTTAATTGCTTAGAATAAGGGAGAGCGGCCCGCTCTGCTAAAAGATCCTGGGGAGAACACTGAGACCTTGCAAAATTAAAATTATGATTTAAAAATTTTCAAATTATTTTTGGAGCCTTGAAAAGACTTAGTCTCGAAAACAATTGCAGTAGGGTATTTGAACATAATGGAAGATGGCATTCTGTCCTCCCAACTCGTAGTAGCAACCTGCAACAGCTGTTTACTTCATGCAGCAATCCATTTTAGCAACTGCAGTTATGCAGCAAGCTTTATTACAATGAGGCTATCTTTCCTGTTTCCCAATGATCACTTATTACTGATCTGATGATCACTTCAACTTGTCTGACATATTACACACCCATCCAACCACTCTGTTGTCAACCATTGATCTAGGGTATTTAACATTAAAAAGAACCACTGCCCTGTCACGAGGTCATTTAACTTTAATCTCCAGTCGCATCTAGCTAGAGCACACGATGCTCTCGTATGCACTAACCTTTAAACTAATATCTTGGGTTTGCTACAAATTTGGTGCACCAACACCATTCTCACTTTCATAAAAATGAAGTGAATATGCGGTTTTGTTTGTCCACACTATTTTACCTAAAAAAATTATAAGCATGCTATAGAGTATTACCTTCATACACTTTGCCATCCAACAGCTTCACAATAAAGTAACAGTTCCTGTCTTGATCGTCCCGATCAACATAATTGAAAACTGCTTGGATCTGACAACCTAATTAAGAGCACAACAGCCACAGTTCAAGCTCAAATAACAAATCACAAATTTGGAATAAACATTCGTAAAAGAAGAGACAGCAAACAAGGAAAAAACTACCCAACAATTCAATTGTTCTAGCCAGAACTCATTACAAAAAGGAGCAATATCATCACAATAATGAGACAAACATACATTTTTCCACACAACTACTAAACATCAACACTTGGTGTACTGTTATAAACAGGATGCTCACTGCGGTGCCTTATATTTTTTCAAGACCTGGCAATCAGTTGCCACAGAAACATCAAAAGGACAGTTAGTGTCTTCATAATTTGTTAACTAAGTGTTAGGCATGTAAATCACAGTTTAGTGAAGAGTATTCCAGACTAGATAAAAAATTTATATTATATGCCCAACTCTAATAGAGATTCCTCAACTTTTTATTTAAACCAGGCAAGCAAATGCACACACACACACACACACACACACACACACGCACACACACACACACACAGTGACAACGGTGAGTTGTATTAGACAGTCACAAACCTACATGTACAATTCATCTCCTGTAGTTAAATTAGATTATCACCTTTGATCTTTCTGAAATGAAGATGAAATTTATCCAAAATCTTCTGTAAATTTTCCGTGACCCTGTCGACCTTAGCAGACCTTTCCTCCTCTCGTTTCATATTAGCTAAAATCAATAACACAACTAACATTTCAGGTCAACTTTTTCATGCACACAAATACATGTGCGTGCGCGCGCACACACACACACACACACACACACACACACACACAGCCATGTTTCTTGCAACCTTTCGTTTCTTCATCCACAATCTGAAGTTTCTCATGCAGCTCTTTACTGACAGAATCAATATCTTTCATCAACTTCTTTCTCATCTTGTTCACTTCCTTCAGTTCTTTCTTGCCTTCAGCTACTCGTTGCTTGGCTTGCTGTTTAGCTAAAAATCACAGCGTAATAATTAGTCAACAGCTTCTCTCACATTATTATGTTCTCAAAATTATCACAAGTTTTCTGTTGATGGAAGTACACTGAGAGTAAAAAGGATCTCCAAACAAGATACAAGTTAACATTATTTTCTTGAACCATTTTATATAGCAATGTATAAGTGCTAAATTACGACATTGTTCACTAAAATGTGTCTAACAGCGTTTCAGTTAACTTGATTAATGCTCATAGTGGTCATGTGAGATCAGCACACCTAGACACGCTTGCATAGGCCATCTTGTATGAACTATGAACGATGTCATTGTCTACCACATTGCATTATCTCTGCCCTACTGTTTGCCCTGGAGAACCTTCTCAAACAAACTTCCGAAACTACAAGTAGGGGAAAAACGACGGAATATCCAGCTCTGAGACAACTCCACAAATCTCTAAAAATTTGTATTCTTCTGCAGCCATTATCTTACGGTTAACATTTTATGGAGTAGTGTACCAGCGAAAATTACCCAGAAATTCCCGTACGCTTTACTAGAAGATGTGCACGCGAGGTAGTCGCTAATGGCGTTCTAGAACAACGTTCATTGCTACGCTAACGCCGATTGTAAACACAGTCCTACTCTCCTTTCGTGCATGATACACCACTACGCGGGTCGTCCAGCTAGCCGACTGACAATGAAGTGACAAGCGTGAGCAGATCACGTGAGACAAGACGGTCAGGTCACGTGTGAGTGTCCATGCTGTAGAATGGCTTCCGATTTTCTCTACAAATACGCGCTATCCGCCGCTGCCGCTACGGTTGCTGAGACGGTGACATTCCCCCTCGACCTGACAAAAACACGACTGCAAATCCAAGGAGAGGGAGCCCCTAACCCCACAGCATACCGCGGGATGTTGAAGACCGCCCTGGGGATAATCCGAGAGGAAGGACCCCTCAAGCTCTGGCAAGGAGTCAGTCCGGCCGTACTACGACATCTTGTTTACACTGGATGTAGAATGGGATTCTATGAGAAACTTCGAGAGGATGTCTTTGGTCGATCACTTGATGGTCATTTTCCATTCTACAAAGCAGTACTGAGTGGTGGAATCGCTGGAGCTGCTGCTCAATTCATTGCCAGTCCGACCGACCTCGTTAAGGTTCAAATGCAGATGGAAGGTCGACGTAAACTCGAAGGAAAGCCGGCCCGAGTTCGAGGCACTTTTCACGCATTTTCAAGAATTGTCAGTGAAGGAGGAATACGCGCTCTGTGGAAAGGATGGGCACCCAATGTACAAAGGGCAGCTTTAGTAAACATGGGCGACTTGACTACATATGACACGACCAAGCAGGCACTCTTACAATATACTCATTTAGGGGATAACTCAATCACACATTCTATTGCTAGTGCAGCATCGGGATTAGTGGCAGCGACGGTCGGCACACCAGCCGACGTTGTTAAGACCCGGATTATGAATCAGCCACAACTCTATAGCTCATCGTTGCAGTGTTTGAAGCTAACTGTGCAAAATGAGGGCATGCTGGCCCTTTGGAAGGGATTTCTGCCTATATGGGCGAGGATGGCTCCGTGGTCGTTGACATTCTGGATATCGTACGAACAGATTAGACGAATTGCTGGAACATCATCTTTTTAACAATAGTATTAGCTAACAGTGCAATTATATTATTGTTGTATTATATTATTAACTTAACCAGTCTGTCGTCTATCTCACCTTCGAGCTTTTGCTTTCTTTCAGTGATGGCCTTTTCTCTGTAAGCGGAGGATTCCTCTGCAAAGGGGATCATAAAATAATAACAAGGTGGACAAGAATGTAGTCAGTTTGTCTAATGAAAGTGAGGTGAAGAAGGGTACATAGAGAGGAAATCGAATGAGATTGTATTCCAAGTACATTCAAGCTGTACTGATTGGTTCAGATGACAGTATGACTTGGATAAGACCGGAACCCAGAACCCAGACAAGACAGACAGACAGACAGACAGACACTCACAGACAGACAGACAAGACAGGCAGACACTCACCGACAGACAGACAGACAGACAGACAGACAGACAGACAGAAGGTAGAACCAAGCCCTATTGGCTTGGGTAGTATTTAGTTGCTTTGCTTAGATGGTGTATAATAGTTCAATGTTTGAAAATATATGTAATGACAGACAGACAGACAGACAGACAGACGAACAGACACTCATAGACAGACAGACAGACAGGCAATCATAGACAGACAGACAGACAGGCAATCATAGACAGACAGACAGACAGGCACTCACAGGCAGACAGACATACTGACACACAGTCAGGAAGTCAGAAATCGAACTATAAGGTCATCATGAGAAAATTGAGCAGTATCTCTAAGGCAAGGAAAGAAGACTGGGATGACACTGAACTAGACATTCAGAACTCTACTCATTAGTTGTTGTCGTTGCTGTTTACTACATAGTACAATGTGCTTTGTATCAGACTGTCCCATGTGGGATACTAATTTTAGCACAGTTGTTTTAGCTGCACCTTCATGTAGAGTTAAAGTTCTTTATAAATAGTGAAATACGTTTGACAGGCAAACAGACAGACTGTCAGTATTCTTTAGTTAGATAATCATCGTAAGACCCTGCTAAGATCAACTGTAGTGTATCACGTATTAGACTTTGCTTAGTTTGATTTGTAATAGTTCTGATTTATGCAAATATATTTCTTTGACAGACAGACAGACAAACAGAGGGAGACAGACGGACGGACCGACAGACAGAGAGACACACAGATAAAACAAATTCAATGAACGGCTGACCACCCGACAAACAGAAAGACTATCATCAAGTTTGACACTATCGATAGAAAGAGAGTCAGACACAGACAGCTGACTTTGGTTTTGTTTATCTGCTTGCGGATTATTTTAGTTACAATTTAATTATAAAATAAGTATATGCATTGACAGACAGACAAACAGACAAACAGCAGAGAGGGCGTGGCCACCACGGTCTGTCATTTGCCGTTACGGCGTGTACAAGCAAAGCGTTCCAGCGCTTGACAAAGGACGCAAATCCACGACAACACCAACTGATAGTTACCTACCTCTGGCTCTGTCGGACCGTTCTGTTTGAAAAGTGGTAAACCTTTCCACCACCGCCTCTAGTTTACTACATTTGGCCGTTAACGACTGGTCAGTAGCAGCAGAGGAAAGATCAAAGTCGCGACTGATGAGAGACAAAGTACTCATGAGAACAAAACCCGCGTTCGCCTTGAAAATACCGCGCAAACTCAGAACCATGCGTAACGCGCTAGGATAACCGCAAGCGTGACCATATTTGGTTGCAACACACGCCCGGCAACCTTCCCGGTCTGTATACGTGTGGATTGCATATTGAGTTCTTTATAGCTTTAGCGGCGACCATTTGACTGTTCGTAAAATATTTTGACTTGCACTAAGTTCTACGAGGTCTGCTAGACCTAACACCAAATGAGCCCGCGAAAACAAGTTACCTGTAAACCTGCTAGCTGAACTTTTAATAGAATGGTGGGATTCAGCCCAAGCAATGTCAAATAAAGCGAATTTTAGCGTTCCAGAGTTTCGTATTCCAGAGTTTCGTATTCCAACACGAACATGTCTAACGCGCGCTAAGCACGTGCCATGCATGTAAACACGCAATTGTCAGATCCGATGTCGATCTGATCAGAAACCAGTGATAATGACAACATTACAGAAAACCAGAAACAAACAGAATTGGCTAGACGTATTCTTATTCTGCAGCGCTAGAGTCATTTTCATCTCACACACTCTCCTCTTCATGATCATCTTTTGAAACAGTCGCCTCATCCTCCACAGGCTTTGATTCTAGATCAGGAAGCTCTAAAAACAAACCATTTATATTACTGGAAAGAAAAAGGCATATTTATTGCCTGTAAACACACTACATGTATTCTTATTTTTGTTTTTAGCAAAACTTGAAATGCATAAATATCAACTTCCGGGTCAGGGTATAGATGACTGAATAAATATTTATTTCCTTGAGATATGGTCGTGTAGTAAAAATATGTAGCACCCTAGTTTCATCTGCACCAATCAGTGTCCAGTATTTGCTTAGAATAATAAGTGACACATCCCACTTCCACTACATATTAACCATTCAACAAATCGAGCGATATAAGTGCGTGGGGCGACTGGTTTATTGACCAATCATTATGTAGCAAACGTAGGATATGCTACATACTCTAAGTGAATACTGGACACTGATTGGTGCAGACAAAGCTAGGCTGCTACAAACCAGTTATAGACATTCTGGCAAGAGTATAAGCAAAATACACACCACTGCACCCAGATCATTAGCAGTCGGGCTTCACCCTCTTGCCAACTCATGAGCACAGCAGGTGTATTTCGTGTACACTCGCCAGTCTATAAACTATATGTAACACGCCTAAGCACCTTGTTGTTTAGACGATGAAGACACTACCTGTTTTGGCTGTCTTTACTTAAAATGGCTCTGAACACTGGCTATGCTAAACCATACTACATGTATTATACAGGGTGAGTTGTCATTTCCATGGTGATGACACAAATTGTGACGCCAGACTAAAAAATTGTACTACTAGACCAATGGAAATGGCAATCACTTATTATGTAATACGGTAGTTATCAGTTTGACATAGTTTTCAGAGCTTGACTGTTTTCATACACACAGAATGTCCTGCTTGAAGAAGAATTTGAAATACTTCCAAAATAGTTGAAAGGCTGAGGTAAGTCAAATAGCTAATGTATTAATGTATTAGTATAATGCATTAATTAATTTACTGTTTGTGTATCAAAATGTTACACTTACCAACACATGTAATCAACTAATTAATAAAATTGATGCTTTTAGATGTAAAATTTTATTCCTATCAGAAACCAAAGACCTTGTAAAGGTCACCATGACAGTACATTTAAATTTGTTTTATTACTGAAATCGTGTACTGTTGGTGGCTTGGTAAAGGTTTGAGAATCATGTGACACACTGATATGAACTACAATACCAAACATTAGCTTGCACTGTGTCGAATATCCAAACGTTGTTTCTAATCCAGCAAGTTGCATTGTTGTACAGGTTTCATTACATTGATCATACAACAAAACCACAATCATAGCAAACGTATCTGTGCACAATCAACCAGAAATTTCCTCTTCAAATTGATCTAATTTCCTCTGCCTAGAGCACAAATGACCGATATACCTATACGTCTAAATACAAGCTCCCCAAAATTCAAGCCCGGGGCTTCAATTCAAACCACTTTGCAACTTAGTCTGAGTGTTGTTTTTAATAAAAGATTAAAGACCCAGACTGAATAGAAGACCCACTACACCATTTCTTCAGTTGCATGTGTACAGATGAGATTTGTTTCAACCTGCAGACGAGATGTCTACTCATCAACTCATTTGAAATTATTATATATTCTTTCTAGCGTGCAGGAATCACTCCCAACCATTGATGGCGAAGAGGATGCTCTAATGACCTTGAAGGAAGGACAAAACCATTCTGAAGAAAGTCAAACATCATCTCTACCCCAGTAACAATGAATCACAATCAGTGCAAGGAACTGGGCCATGCCATAAAAAGAACAGAAGGAAGATCTAGTGTTTACAGAAGAATCAGACTTTGAACGCTTTATTTACTGCAGACGACTTGCTGCAATTTTTATGTAGCTGGGCAATCACGTGTAACAGAGGTGTTCATAATTATTGACAAGTGAAGCAACTTGCAACTCTGTAGCATGCAGTCAGTGTATTTTTACCATATAAGCCCCTGTCTAAAAACAAGCTCTGGGTCTTTTATTAGTACACAAAAACCAATTAGTGCAGTCCACAATTTAATTCAAGCCCTGGGGCTTGTATTTGGATGGATACGGTACTTTGACATGAAAGAAACATGCATAAAGTCTAAAAGTCCGTAGATCTAAAATATTTGCCCACACCAGCGAGACCCCACTAATCTACAAGATCGAACACGTGAGACTAAACACAATTGCCACACAGCGTATTATAACTCCGAATTCACAGTTCACTGATGCTTACCTTCATTGTCGCTATCGTCTGAGTCTAGTGTGTCCTGTAAAGACACCAATTCACTGTTACTCGCTGCAACACGACATAAGTCGCAACTCACCTCGAGTCCTGATACATCATCACCCAATCCACCCATCTGTGACATCAACTATCAAACATCGACACCAATGCTGATTTCAAACCCACACAGTTATACAATGCTATATGTCTCACTCCTTCCAGTTCGGGCTCGTTATCTCCTTCAGGCTCTGAGTCATCTTCGTCTTTCCAGCGACTGAAGTCAGTGTGTACAAAATGTGGCTACACACCATTCCCATGCAGTTCGTTACCTCAACATTACATACAGTAACCACAATAGAAAAATTGCTTGTTACCTTTTTACCCTTCACTAGACAGTTCCAGTAGGAACCGGACTCCTGTTTTGTCAATTTCAGAAAAACCTCTCGTTGAGTTATCTTTTGTTTTGTGTCCTACAGAACACAAATCCACATTTACAATTCACTATACTGTGTTAATGAATAGAACTATGCCATTCAAAAATTATTCAATAGAAAGACACAACCAAAGGTCTATTACTATAAACTCATAATAGAACAAATTTTCGTGTCGTTTTTGCCAACATGATGCTAATACCTGATAAGTAATTTTTGTAATTGTGCACAAAGCTTTCAGTAGCTTGTCTCTTCCTTTCCTTGCATGGACAAGTCTATGTTCCTCTCCAGAAGAGGTAGAAAGCTAGCGCAGCGCTATAAGGGCGGTCTTACTATTCAGCCAATAAGCACCTCCTAAGCCCCGTATTTGAACCACGTGCCTATTTCAGTCTGCCTTGAGCCACTGTGAGTGCAACATCCGGATATACATGCGGATGGTTCTGAGTGTTCATGACCCTTTTATTATAAACTCTCTGTTTTCCTTGATGGAAGCAACACTTACACGCATTTGACTGGCGCAAAGCAGCCCAAGTAGGAATGTAGAGGCAAAATTCGACAGATTCGTTCAACCATGCCTACTTGCATGAATTAATGATGGACTAACGCTGCCACGGGTCGTACCTCCTAACATTTCGTGCAAACAGACAACGTGAAAGTCATATCCTGTACAGTAGGTGACTGCTTTGCAGGTAGGAAGTGTGAACTCTAGTCACTTTCAGAATCCTCTTAGGGTTAGAGTAAGGTGTACCTAGAGTAAGGTGTACCTAGAGTAAGGTGTACTACCAGTTGAAGACATCTGCCTAGTTACCATTTCGTTTTAACTGTCTTGAGGTCTAGGTCTAAATAAAAGACGAGATTCGTCTGTGGACGTTCCTTTAATGCACGCTAGCTTTCTACATCGCCAGAGTTGTGGTCGCTACTCACTGAAATCGGTGAACTTGGGATAACTAACAAAACATCATTGAAAAAAAGGTCGTGGAACCACAGAAAGATGGAACATTCTAGACCACTGACGCGTAACTATGTGAAGTCCACATGTAAACATCAATTCACAAAAGAAGCTCATATGATATTATCAGTCATTGTTTAGAGTACATCCAGACATAAAGCAGCACAGAAACAAAGCAAACAAGGTCTAGGAGAGACCAAATTCGCTAATAGGTGTGCCTTTAATGCACACTAGCTTTCTACCTCCTCTGGTTCCTCTGACTCGGAGTCTCTATGGGTAGTGTTATTGCTATACGATACCAATTTGCTGTTTTCATGTCCTTTTGCTTGTAATAGACACGAAAATTAACATATCCGTCCAAATACAAGCCCCAACAAAATTCAACCCTCAGGGCTTCAATTCAAACCACTTTGCAACTTAGTCTCTGTGATGCTCTTAATAAAAAGACCTAGACTAAATAGAAAAACCCACCCTATCTTTAGCTGCATGCATACAGGCGGGATTTGTTTCAACCTGCAGCTGAGCCTACTCAACCACTCATTTGAAACTATCACATATTCTTTCAAGTGTGCAGGAATCACTACCAACGTTAATGGCACGGAGGATGCTCCAATGACCTGCATGAAGGACGAAAGCACTGAGAAGCAAGTCAAACATCATCTCTACCTCAGCAATGACAAATCACAATCACCGGAAGCAACTGGGCTGATGCCAGTAGATGTCATAGAACAGGAAGAGGTGATCTAGCATTTTTAGAAGAATCAGACTTTGAAGGTTTCACTGCAGACAACTTGCTGTAACCTTTATGTACATGTAGCTGGACGATCACGTAAACAGATACAAGTGGTGTACATATTGACAAGTGAAGCAACTTGCAACTCTCCAGTGTGCAGTCAATATCTTATCTTGCAGTCAATACCATGCAAGTCCATGTCTAAATACAAGCCCATGTCTTCTATTAGTACACAAACAAGCTTATTGCATTTCACCATTTAATTCAAGGCCAAGGTCTTGTATTTGGATGAATACAAAACGCAATCAATAATTAATTATATTAGTTTGCTTACGGTAAGAGTAAAGCATCATCATGTTCGTCATGCACATATCTAGAGCATAATTACCAGATCCCTACAATTACACCCACACTGCTGCTAAGCAGTGATACTTAGAACTATGACAAAAATATTTTCTATTGAGCCGAGGGTTACTGTTAGTCTCTCATAAACCAGATGCATGCAGAGGTTTCGAACAATATATGCACATAATAACACTATAATGGAAAGGTTAGCAAAGACATTAATTAACTAAATAATTTTGCATCAACTTTTTCTCTGTCCTTAACATTTCGTTGATGCCTACAACTCTACTTTTTAAATAACACTAACAATCTGTCTGTCTGTCACCTTAGTATTATCAAATCACAAAGATATGAGCAATTGTCAAAAGCAGTAAACCCACAGCAGTCCATTACATTGCTCATGTTCTGCTAGTCTAAACTGACGTTCAGCCCTAATGGATTACAAACTGAGCCGCCATCTCTCTAAATTTCAACAACAGACAGACAGACAGATAGACAGACACATGAACAGACAAACAGACAGACAAAATATGGTCAAGTCTAAGACCAAGTGGCAATCAATCATTTCAGTGACACTTCAATGATGCAATGAATAAGTCATGTCGGACAACCTTATAGCATAGCCAGATTAGATCATCAAAATAGAGCGTACTAAGAGTAATTTTGAAAGCTTCAGGACAGTAGTAGTCCTGTTAGTGTTGCTGTGGACAATTCTCTCTTGATGTAAATGCTTGATTTACATGGAAATATGTACTGACAGACAGACAAAAAGACAGACAGACAGACAAAAAGACAGACAGACACACAGACAGACAGTCAGACAGACACACAGACAAACCCATGAACCTGATTACTTTACCTCACTCACGCA
The DNA here is from genome assembly GCF_963422355.1 of Corticium candelabrum. NCBI lineage: Eukaryota > Metazoa > Porifera > Homoscleromorpha > Homosclerophorida > Plakinidae > Corticium > Corticium candelabrum. The sequence goes on along the minus strand of NC_085101.1, from coordinate 2,341,189 downwards.
TGTAGGAGTACTAATAAGCCAAATAACCAACAATAACCACAGACACAATTTGGGTAACTCCCACACAACACGTGGCCACAGCAAAACACAGGAACAGAAACAGCAGCTGACTATCTTCTATGTCATTGTGTCTTCCTGTCGGACTGTCTATACACGTTGTACACGTACAACTCATAACTAACCCTTGAATATCTCATTCTCAAAATGCGGAGAACTCTTCAAACTATATATACATATATCACCTCTAATTACAAATAAATCAACTAAGTAAAGTACATTGCAGTTACACCTACACCGGAACTCAACGCCGCTAGGTCGCCTACTTACCTGAGGTTTGACAGGTCGAAAGAATTCCAACTCGCAATAGTATGGTCTATCTTGAGTACCCCCTGTGCCACTACAACACAAAACTCGCTCTATACACTTGCTTCGAGTGTTGGCGTAGGTCTCATTAAAACTGCTCAAAAATTGAAACCTAAAAATCAGCTTTTCTTCCGTTACATCGAGCTTGTGGTTGTGTATGTCTGTTAGTCTAATGGTGACGTACAACACATCTGAACGCTCTGCCCACACGACCTCTGGCGACGGTCTGCAAAAGTAGAAACAGTTTGTAATGTACAGACTACTACTAGATTCGACTCGAATGACTTACAAAACTTCCGCCATGTTGGTTCAATGATGCTGTTGACATCAATAGTATGACGTCATCGTCATAAGCGAAAGATGGGTTTGAATTTGCAGGGCCAGGCGCAGCCGACACGTGATGGCCTGTAAGCGTGAATGGTGTGCAAAACTACTGTAGACGATTGATTTTTGAAGTTGCGTTTTACGATGACGAACGCTGAATTGGATGGTAACTAGATCTATACAGATGGATAGAGAATAGACAGCAATCGAAGTTGTTGATTGTTATTTCAAAGAGAGTTGCCGTTCAAATTGGACGAAAGACTCAAATTGTGGTGCGCAGAGGTGCTTGAGCCTCGGTAACCCACACTGCTGTCTACAAGTGACGGATAAAGGTGGGAGGAGAGATCCTTTATATGTGTAAAGCACCAAGGTTAATACAATTGATATTAATTAGACACAATTAAATTTTATTACAATAAATTTCTTTAATTAATGCCTAGATTCGTGCTAAAAAAGACCTGGTGTAGAATAATAGCAAGAATGTATTTATGCCGCTATGTTGCTACAAACTGCATAACACCACAAACAATGTTCTGGTTATTCTGGATCAGAGGCAATTATTGACAGAAAATGATTCATTATCAGAGCAGAGATCAGATGCCATAGCAGGAAGACAAGTTGGGTTTTTATCCTCTTGGTGTGTGTGTGTGTGTGTGTGTGTGTGTGTGTGTGTGTGTGTGTGTGTGTGTGTGTGTGTGTGTGTGTGTTTGCATCTTCAGCGGCAAAAGAGAGAAGAGTCTACAGTTTCAAACAACACATCTTATTGCAACCCTACTTTGACGATTTGATGCAGTACAGTAGTTCACTTCTTCGTCTCTCACACACACCTAAAACCTGAAAACAGTCCTCAGAATTGAGGAACCTGGCTCATCATAAGACAATGAGCATCATGCAGAATACTGTAACAGTAGCTATATAGTTCATTACAGCAATATTTGTGTCGTTACATGTCTCCTGTTTTTGGAATGCTCTGCTGCAATTCGGAAAAGCCATTTGTCGATTATTAGTGTTGGTGTGAGATAACAGTCATCTATTGTCTTCTCATTTTTCTTGCTCTCTTTGTAATTTTCACACACCTTCCTTCCTTCCTTCAACGCTACTCAGTTACAAGCTAACTACTCCTGAACAATGTGTTACATAAATAAACGAGAAAAAGAAACTGTTACAGTGTGGAAAATAACAGTAGGACATAGCTAGGACGATGTCACACTAACAGTGTTGTTTGTCAGACCAAATACTGCACTAGTGTTGGACAAAACATCACCGGTAGGCATATATAATAGTGTAAACCTTGTCTCTTAGCACGTGATGGCCTTTCCAATGGTGTAACTGCTAATTTCATGAACTTAGGTGCCTCCTAGCATGCGTTATCCAGAGAAAACCTCAGCTGCCTTTAACGCCATTTCTCCTTTGGAAGTTGGTTATCAAAAATTACATGCAAAATGGCTGCAGTAGGGGAGGCACTTAGTTAAACATGTAACACCATACAAGAATGTCCTACCAAGGCTCAGTCTGTCCGAGCCAAAATAATTCCCTATTTTCCACACCGTGTTAGGTTGTCTGATCTTGATGTTGATGAGATCGCATATGAGAAGCAAGTCCAGCTTTAGATCGACATGTACTGGTACACAAAGAGCACCACAGAGACTGTTGCATAGCTTTCGGGACGTTGCTGTGAGTTCGCTCATGAGCAATAACTCCAATTCATGATCGACAGCCTCGATTACATGTATGACATATAAGTTAACTTGTGAATCTTGTAAGAATTTCATGACGCATTTGACTTTCTCTCACTTTTCTTCACTCTCTCTGTTTCAAAACTACTTAGACAAGTCATGATTTTGCCTTTCCAATTGGAATGCTCAGAAGCTATGACTTCCCAGTTTGTTTGAGAGATGTTGTACACACACACACACACACACACACACACACACACACACACACACACACACACACACACACACACACACACACACACACACACACACACACACACACACACACACACACACACACACACACACACACACACACACACACACACACACACACACACACACACACACACACACACACACACACACACACACACACACACACACACACACACACACACACACACACACACACACACACACACACACACACACACACACACACACACACACACACACACACACACACACACACACACACACACACACACACACACACACACACACACACACACACACACACACACACACACACACACACACACACACACACACACACACACACACACACACACACACACACACACACACACACACACACACACACACACACACACACACACACACACACACACACACACACACACACACACACACACACACACACACACACACACACACACACACACACACACACACACACACACACACACACACACACACACACACACACACACACACACACACACACACACACACACACACACACACACACACACACACACACACACACACACACACACACACACACACACACACACACACACACACACACACACACACACACACACACACACACACACACACACACACACACACACACACACACACACACACACACACACACACACACACACACACACACACACACACACACACACACACACACACACACACACACACACACACACACACACACACACACACACACACACACACACACACACACACACACACACACACACACACACACACACACACACACACACACACACACACACACACACACACACACACACACACACACACACACACACACACACACACACACACACACACACACACACACACACACACACACACACACACACACACACACACACACACACACACACACACACACACACACACACACACACACACACACACACACACACACACACACACACACACACACACACACACACACACACACACACACACACACACACACACACACACACACACACACACACACACACACACACACACACACACACACACACACACACACACACACACACACACACACACACACACACACACACACACACACACACACACACACACACACACACACACACACACACACACACACACACACACACACACACACACACACACACACACACACACACACACACACACACACACACACACACACACACACACACACACACACACACACACACACACACACACACACACACACACACACACACACACACACACACACACACACACACACACACACACACACACACACACACACACACACACACACACACACACACACACACACACACACACACACACACACACACACACACACACACACACACACACACACACACACACACACACACACACACACACACACACACACACACACACACACACACACACACACACACACACACACACACACACACACACACACACACACACACACACACACACACACACACACACACACACACACACACACACACACACACACACACACACACACACACACACACACACACACACACACACACACACACACACACACACACACACACACACACACACACACACACACACACACACACACACACACACACACACACACACACACCAGTTGCAAAATCTACTCTAAATATACAACTACAGCTTGAACAACTGTCAAATTTCTACAGAATCAATTTTATGACTCAATTATTAAAAAAGCACCTAGTGCAAAATCAACAATTAGAGTAGTTGAAATTGGTAATTATTGATTTTTACTCTAATGGTGCTTCTAGTGATGATAAATTATTCCTTGCACCTGGCCCAAATGATATGGCTACCAAACGAAATGTACTCTACATGCAACAGTTTCATCTCAAACCTCCAAAACTATCTGTTTGCTTTGCAAGTGTCACATCCTTTGAATTATCCAGGCATTACAGTGATGTTTCAATCACTTCATTGTCAGCCACAGTACTTCTTGAAGGAGATAGCAAAGGACTCGACACTCCACTTTTTCTAGACACTGCTTGTCTGAGTTTGCTTCCTGTCCTGATGTCTGCCAGAAGATTGTCGACACAGCCAGACAGCCTCTTCTCGGGTGCTTTCCCAACAGACTTACTTTCTCCTTTCTCTTTCTTTCTTCTTTCTTCTGCTTCTTTTTGCTGTTGACGCTTTGCTTCACGTTCTTCTCTCAATTTTCTTTGTACATTATCCTGGACACAGTTAGTGACATTAAAAGTACAACACTAAACATATGATAACTAACTCACCTGGTGAGCAACATTCAATCGACCTACAAATGATTTGATCAGTTGAAGGAAATTTTCCAACTTGAATGTGCTTGAATCTTCACAGAAAAACATAGCCAGCCTGCCAGACAGTTGATGAATTTCTTCCATCATGTCTTCCAGCTGACTAAGCTGAACAAATGATGCCTAAAGCAAATTAAATTATCAATCGACATCATCTAAATACCAGGAAGATGTCCAAAAAATAATAAACCTCGATGAAGTCATTCATCTGTTGTTTCAAGTCCTCTGCTGCTTCTTCAAGAGACCATGTAGCTGATGTCAGCATCTTTTTCAAGTCACTCATGTCTGACTGCAACGTGTCAACTGACAGTCTGAAGACATGAAAAGTGTTAATGATACAATGTGTGTCTTGATTCAATTAAAACTCACTCACCTTGCTGCTTTATCCAAATGTGGCATCTTTTGGCCAATCTCCAGCACATGCGGATATGTTTCTTCAACCACCTACAAAGTATAGAAGACAACAAGAATGCACTCACATTGTCACCTTCACACCAACATAATCACAATTTTATTACTGCTACATTCTATATACAGATATTGACAAAAAAAGAACACCAACAAAATACCAATTACCTTAACAATATAATGTGTAAGTGTCATTCTTGGTTTATTTGCTTTTGTATCATCCATCTTCACCAGAGAGTCCAATTTAAAGCCAGCTGCATTACCAGCATAACCACCCTGTTCCAAAACATAGACTATGACTCTGCCAGGTTAATTAGTTAATACACTTCAATCAGAACAACTAAAAACATAACAGAACTGAACACCTTACAAGAGAGCTTCAACTCTCATATAAATTAAATAAAAATAATTTTCAGGTACTATTGGCAACAAACATAAAATTGATTTAACAAACGCCACAAAAATATCTGCCATAAAATAAACTTCAAGAGTTATCAAATACATATCAGGTAATCTGGTATCATGCACTTTACAGTCCACAATATGCATAAACACATACTCTAACACACATCTAACATATTATGTAAACTAAATTGACTTTCCTTCTGCATAGTTACTGAGTAAGTGTTGAGTTGCAAATAGTCTAGCTGCGTGGTTTTCACCAGTATCCTGTGACACCACCACCACCACCACCACCAACAACAACAACAACAACAGCTTTTGCAATGGAAAGGACTACCAGCAAAACAGCATCCTTTAGCAGTAAACTCTGTTCAAACTGTAAAACAGTTAAATTTCAGATACAATTCCAAACTGGATAGACACAAGTGACTACTGCATTGTGCCACCAAAATTTGTTTAAAAACCACTGTTGGCATTTAGGATAATGAAAAAGGCTACTGAGACATTAATTTTTATCAACCACTCAGAAGAAAAAACTAACATTGCCACCTCACACTGTCGAGGAAAGTGTAAGCAGTCTGGCAAACCGGGACTCAGTTGCAACTAGACCGTCCAACAGGAAAATAATTCAAAGCATACTAACAAAATTGATCAGAAACGATTCAAAGAGAACTGTGTCAATTATGGTTTTGGAGAGTCCAGCTCAAAGCTCAGCCCTGAATAACATTGTAATCTTATAGAAACAACTACCACCAAATGTTCAAGCCAGGACACCTTGCAACCTCACTAATCTGGGGCCTACACCAAAACAAGTGGTCCAACATCTCTGGAAACGTCCCTAACAACTTGATGGCAAAGTACAAGAAGAGCCTAGTCTTTGTGATTCAGCAGAAAGGATATACTACTGACTATTATTGAAATGAGTACCTATGAATAATTTTGAACACAAGATTTACACAATTTACAGTAATTTGTGCCAAAAAGTGTTCAAACTCACATCTACTTAAATTAACTAATCACTATATATCCATTTCCATCATTTCTTGAGTTGTTTCCTTACGTAAATTTAGATGCAATGTTTTTAAAAGTTAATCAGCTAACCTAACAAAGGTCTAATTGCACTTCAAGAGTGTAGCTTACAAGACAGACATTCGTATATCTAATGCTTCCACGTACCATGTTAATGAAGTTTCCAGCAACCAAAACAATACTCAAGATCTCACACAGTTCCTCATTGTTCTTAATTTCTAATATCAAATCAAAGTGAGAATACTGTCTTCCACCAAGACAAACTAAAAGCTCAAATTGACACAACATAAACAAACAATCGACGACCATTACCTTGAGCTGCAGCTGTCAGTGTCGAGAGAGCTGGCTGTAAATAGCTGAATCCTTGAGCAAATTCATGGCGCAGTCGCATGCACTCGACTCTCTGACGAAAGCTAGTAACCAATTTATCAAACACAAGTGACAACATTTAGAAATCATACTGTAACAGTATGCTAAGACCTGTCGACTTTCCACACTAACGAGTAGAACTGCTCAGCTGTTCCCAACTTTTTGAAATCTCCTTTGTAAGCCAAAATAGACTGCATCTACAATACAAAAACAGTCAAGTACATTTAACCAGAAGAGCACAATTTGACCAACTGACAGAATCCATGTCAGGCAACAGGCTATTCAACACTTTGCATTGATCTACATCCATCTGTTTGGTGTCTCCATTCTTGATTAATGTCACAATTTCCTCATTCGATCTACTCAGTAATCGTCAGACAACAAGAAAGCTTTACAGTCACTAAGAAATCTGCACCTTCTGAACTGCTTCAAGAAAATGTTTAGATTCATACTGACCTTGGGATCTAATAAGTCAACCTATACCACAACATTTGTCAAACCTCATGTTTGCAACTGTCAATTCAAATATCAGCATTTCATACTATTGCATTGGCTTTCTTCTTTTCATCTTTTTTCTTGTCTTTCTTCACCACCTGAAGCTGAGAAAACAACTTCTCTATTTCTTCAAAATTAACTGCTATTCCTTGATGCTTCTGTGATTGTACTTGTACTACTCGATCCCATATTGTCTGACCTTCCCGACTGTAGGCACGATTAGGAGGCAGCTTGCTCCAGTTGTATTTCTTCATCTTCTTAGAAGGTTTATGAGTAGGTTTAGCAGGAAGAGCTGCCACTGCAGGACCTGCCATGGCAACAGGGTGACCAAATCCAGGTGGAGGAGGAGGAGGAGGAGCGCCAGCAAAAGGAGGTGGAGGTGGGATGCCAGGCTGTCCTGGAAATGGAGGTGGGAGAGGAATGCCAGGCTGTCCTTGAAGAGGAGGTGGTGGTGGGATGCCTAGCTGTCCTGGAAGAGGAGGTGGTGGTGGGATGCCTAGCTGTCCTGGAAGAGGTGGTGGTGGTGGAATACCAGGCTGTCCTGGAAGAGGAGGTGGTGGTGGGATGCCTAGCTGTCCTGGAAGAGGAGGTGGTGGTGGAATACCAGGCTGTCCTGGAAGAGGAGGTGGTAGTGGAATGCCAGGCTGTCCTGGAAGAGGAGGTGGTGGTGGAATACCAGGCTGTCCTGGAAGAGGAGGTGGTAGTGGAATGCCAGGCTGTCCTGGAAGAGGAGGTGGTGGTGGAATACCAGCCTGTCCTGGAAGAGGAGGTGGTAGTGAGATGCCTGGCTGTCCTGGAAGAGGTGGTGGTGGTGGGATGCCTGGTGGTACTAGATCTGGAAGAGGTGAACGTTGGAAGTCTGGCAGTCCAGGAAGAGGAGGAGGTGCTGGAATGGCTGTCTGTGAGATTGCACATTGTACTAAAAGAGGAGGTGCTGACACATCTGCACCAGAATGTCCCAAATCAGACTTTAGTGGTGCAATGTCCTGTAAATTTGGAATAAGTGGATTAATTGTTGACACACAATTAACAGACCCTTTAATGTTTTCGATCTGAAAATTATGGAAACCATTACAACCAGAATGTTGAGCGCTTATGTCCAACAAGTGAGAGTCTGCAAAACAATACAACAAAACATTTTATTAGATGATTTGTTAAAATGTAACAGAAAGTTAATGAAACTGACTCTAACCCAGCTCGGTTCCAAAATAATTTTCAGCTGTCTGTGTTTCAACAGAAATGCATTTCGTGTCTTTCTGAGAGACCAATCCAACATTTAATAATTGTTTTGCCTTCTGCTGGCTGTTGGCAAGGCTAACACGATGAACCAGCTTCTCCATTGTTTCCCAGATCTCATCACCAAGTGCACCCTCATCCTCTATCAAGTACATATGTTGCAGTACGTGTAACAAGTTCATTGCTCGTGGTGTGTCACTCACCTATATAAGCACCATTACTATACATAAGCAATACAGCGACTAATAAATAAATTAACGCAAGTGCCTCACTTTGCAGAAGACAGCATTAAACATATCCATGTGACTATTGAAGTCAACACCATTGAATGACACCATTTCTTCTTCATCGTGTCGCTTTATGTCATCAAAGAGATCCAACTGTATGTGAAGATCATCATCTTCAGAATGTCTAAAGAAACTAGACCATTACATAGTGAACAGAAACCGCAACTGATCAGACAAACCTCATTTCAGTCAATAAATCAAGCAGTTTCAGCCCTATAAAATAATAAACACATTAAAAACATTGACCAATATCAATCACATTACTAAGAAATTGATTATTAAGCTACGAGCGTAAAAGTAAGACACCATAATAAGTTGTGGACTGCTTCAAGAGAAGCTTACTCTGAACGTGCTCAATTGATTTACTCGATTGACTTCTGGTCTGTCTGTCTGTATGTATGTATGTCTCTGTCTGTATGTTTGTAAGCGTGTGTCATGCTCGAGGATTCGTTGAGCTAATCAGCAGTCGTTTTGGAACTCGAAAGTAAGTGAGGTAAGAATCATGTGCATTATGACAGAAAGTTCAGGTAATAGTTGTACACTCTGTGGTTATCTTACAGGAGAATCGCAAAACAAATGAATTCATTGTTCTTCAAGAAGCCAAATGAACATCCCATGGGACCATGCATGCTACCTACATTGCATGCAACCAACATGTTATCCACATGTCATGCACAATGTTCAAGACAGCAATACGTTTTCGTTGCAATGTATACTAGGAACTCACGCTGTATCATAATAGCATTGCAATGGCTCAATGAAAGCATGATAATCACATTTTTAAAGAATCATTACATTCTAGCAACAAGCTAGTAATTACTTAATATAATATGCCGTTATTAATGCTATCATCACGATTAGACACTTGGAGCTGGGCAGATTAGAATAAAAAAATCATGTAATAAAAACATCTCATGAGTACTGAGCCCTGGCCCATACCCCAGGCTGGTTCTGGTACTACCTGCAGTGATGTTGAAAAATAGCCGGAAAAGCCCTGCATGACACAGCATTAGATATTGTGTATTACATCGACTAGAGAATACAGATACACAAGCATATAGAAAGCCCCTAGTAAAATCAGAAGTAGAATATGTAATGCTTCTGCAAGTACAATGTGCACCCCAAAGGCAACACAACACTATACTTGATGCCAGAAACAGATTGGCACTAAAACAACTATCAGCAGATGTGTTCATTGTTTAGTCCCAATGTTGTATTATATAGTCAGTGCTCAACAGTTCCCAAAATATTAATAATCAGCAAACCACAAGCACAAAGAGTCACATGCACACAAAGACCCCGTTCTGTCAGTAGACTGAGGGGTACAATCTTCTCTAAACGAAGAGCATAACACATGTCCATTTTTTAGGGTTCCATGATTGTGTTTATTTTATAGACAGTTGCCAAAACAACCCTTACAGACATGCTGATGTTGTGACAACCACTCTTTAATTAATTATGTAAATAATAACAATACAATTAAACACTTCCAAAAATAGTTACCTCCAGAGTTGCACTCACCTATAAACTCATTTCTAGTTCGAATCCTTTCTTCGACACTTGGTGCTGCTGTGATCAAACAGTTGATGAAAGATAACAGACTCAACCTGTATGCATCGACTTCACAAAGCTTGAGCTCATTCATCACCAAGCTGAAACGATACAACTTCCCTTTGCATTTCTAAACAGAAAGACAACTTCGTAATGTCTAACAAAACAAAATAACATGTTGATCTGTACTTTGTAGTGATTCAAAGCATCAACGGCTAGAGCATATCCAGCTTCAGAGTAGACACACAGTGCAGCAAGCAAATAAAAGACTTGCATTTTGACCATAACATTGTTGGTATCAACGGCTACAAATACAAAAATTATTAATTAGCATGTACCATATTTGTCTCAATACAAGAGTACAACCATGAGATAAACATTAATTAAGAGACTGGTTGTTACACTTTAAATTACGATTATAAGTATTTATCTATGACTGTATATTTTGTGACATCAAATGTCGAGTGCTCATACCTAGAAAGATGTAAGACACAATAGATAAGTAGGCAAGAACAAGAAAGAACACATAACTACAAAAAAATAAAACATAACTACTGTACATCCGCAACATGAGTTTAGTCCACCTTTTAAAGTATACTTAATACATCAAAAATTATTGCTTAACTATACTACACTACAATTCCCTAGTCATACTTTCCTATCAAGGTCAGTTAACATAAACACTTAGTGACTATCTAGTTTCTTGAATGACAAAGTTGATGATATCTGAGCAGATCTGTGCCCTCTTCAAATCTTTCAATTGTCTCCATCAGAAAGATTCAGTTACCAATGCCCACATTTTTATCATATCGCTTCTCCCTCTAGGATATATACATTAGTTGGTGAGACATACAACCAAGATCTCTCACAGCTCTCCCAGTAACATGCGAAAAGAATTGTGTGTGTGTGTGTGTGTGTGTGTGTGTGTGTGTGTGTGTGTGTGTGTGTGTGTGTGTGGTGTGTGTGTGTGTGTGTGTGTGTGTGTGTTTGTGTGTTTGAGTGTGAGTGTGTGAGCAAAGTTATCCCATAGCTACTGATACTGATAGAACACGAAATAATTTTGATGGTTCGTTTGCAGAAAGTCACAAACACACAAGCAGCAAACTTCTAGAACAAGTTAGCTCACAATTCTAACTCTAACTTTGCTCAACAAAAAATTACACTAAACCATGCAATAAAATATATCATTAATTAATTAACATTTCAATACCCTAGAGACAATAATAGTAATTAACACACAACAAATAATGTTTCCATGCAAAGATATCTAAACAAGACTTCCATGTTAGTATATGTACATCCACATGCATCTATAAGTGTTGAAGTATCCTAAGCATCTGAGCGACCTTCAGCCAGTGTATTGACGTGGCTTGTGCTCTCGACGATGTGCTCCAGACCGACCTTCGAGTTCATAACAGCTCTAATGCATCCGACACACGTCAACTGATCAATGGCGTCAGTAAACTTTGCGAATCCTCGTTCTCCGAGTTTCGAGAGACATTCAAAGATCAACTCCAGTCCACTCTGATCGAGAAAGCTGAGCATCCAATCATCAGAACAAGAAGAGAGTCTCGACTTCAACGACGTCAGGTGCGCGGTTCCTCTCTGAAGAAAGGAAATCGCGAGTTCCGGGTCTGCGCCTTCTAGGCTGCCTGATTTCTGTGTGTTGAGGTTCAGCTTGTTGAGACCACGTCGCGCAAAGTCTCTGAACGAGAAACCGCCAGAGCTTTGCGCGATGTTGTCATTGCTCTGGCCGTCGACCGCAAGAGACATCGAAAGTGATCACTGCTACTAAGCCACAGTAACACACTAATAAGCGCCTCATCCTGCTATCAAAATGGAAGCCCGCCTTATGCGTCCGTTGACGTCTGCGACACGCCTACACAACAACACGCCTACACAAGAACACTTTTACCCGACGCCCTGCTATCCGGGCTAGGTGTTAAAACCCTACCCAAGGCCCGGATATCCGGGCTAGGGGTATAGTAGTCGTCCGACGTGTGACCGTACGTACAATGTACATACGATGGTATTTATGCTCGATTAGCGCATGAAGCTATTCCGACCAATAGACGAGCCAATACTACACGAACGTGATGTCATCATACGGCTCCTCTTCTCTTTGCTACGAGAATTCAGCCATCGCGGCCGTCTGTCCTGTACATGGTGTTTAGTCCTTTGTTTTACGTGTTTAGCTACTTAGCTGTGGACAGGCCTAAATGATTGCGGATAGACGGAGATAGCTGTGTCCATGCAGTAGGCTTGTCCGTACGTACATGGTGGCCATGCACATCTGTAAGTTCAAGTAGCAATTTTGTCATACTAGATAGAATTGCTCCTCCGGACATGAACTCTCGTTTTAGCGAGGCTTAAATTGTTGAGTAGGTTGTCTTTTCCTCGTCTCCTCGTCTGTCAGTCGTAGACATTTTCAAACTCTGGTCCTTCAAGTGTCGTGGCAAGAGCCAATTAACGCTTTTGTCTTTCCTTCAGATAATTTCAAGGATGTCCACACGGAAACACGGTCAAGAATTGAAAGCAATTTACCCGAACCATCAATGCAAACGCTTGCGGAGAGTCTAAATTATATAAAAACATAACACAACTTTTACTCCTGTCACCAAATGTAAGGTGGCATGCACGTGTGGCAACGCGACAGCCGAGTGAGCGGAACACAAGTGTGACTAATTTAATGTGTGTGTGTGTGTGTGTGTGTGTGTGTGTGTGTGTGTGTGTGTGTGTGTGTGTGTGTGTGTGTGTGTGTGTGTGTGTGTGTGTGTGCGTCACTTTTATAGAACACAATGAATAGCGTACGTTACTAAATAACGTGCACTACGCAATAAAAAGTATCAATACACTATTATATCGATTAAATCTAAAGACTACGTAGCGTGGTGTCTACTCCTTCAACAATCACATGTCTTGTCAAAATCGACGTATACTGGGTTTGTGGAGTGTTTCGGCAAGTTGGTCTGCCCATGCACACTTCCATTTTACCTCATTTTTACCATTTTAATTTACTTTTTTACCTTTACAAAATGTAACTGGCAATTCATCTCGATCCTTTACTCTATGCAACTTCAAAGCCCAACAAAGATCAGATCAATCTCAGAAGCCCATCTTCCTTGGTTTCCTTCATAGATATATATCTGGATTTCTTAGCTCCACGTATAGCTATAGGCAGAGGCGTATGGGGGGATCTCGGGAGACAGGTCTCCACAAAATTTGTCTATACCGACATAAATTTGTAATATGGTTACGATTGCTCGAGTCTATGCTACTAGATCGATATTTTCTTGTATTATAAGTATATATAGTGCATATGGTAGCAGTGCATATGACATTGGGATCTAAAATGTTCTATACTATATATATATATATATATATATATATATATATATATAGTGGTGTGATATACACAATGGTATAGCTATATATCAACAAATTCAGTCAACCAATTTCAGTCATGACTCTTCAATCAATGTGTATACTAAATACATACATCCATTTTTTCTGTTTGTATTAAAGGAATCTTAAAAATTTATAAAACGTTTACCTTACAGTCGCCACTAATTAAACTAGATACTATTGTCACATTAACATATATGGTTATAACTCCTTTCCTGTTTGTAAGTGGTCTCCATTAATTAACTAGTAATATCTTTTTCATTTCCTCTCATCATCTGTATTTTCATCCCCATTGTATGCCTAATTAGTATAAACACAGCAACTATAGCTTTTGCTGAAAGTTTTCCTCTCTTTCTCCAATACGCTGTGATTATAAAGTCGCAAAGAATATCGTTTACTGTTCTAACGTTGTCTCATGTAAATACATACACATATACGCACATATGTAATTAGCAGTACGTAATCTTCAAACATGATCTGTGCCTCCCCCAATCACGGAATGCTGACTACGCCGCTGATAGAGGGCATTCAGATTTTATGGCGATTTTATTGTAATTAGTGTTCATCGCAGTGGGATTCGCTTCCGGAGTTTTCCTTTCACACGTCACACATCTACAGTACGGCGACATGCATGGTGATATCCTTTAGCCTAGCTAACATACTGGAATTATACACCATTGCAAGACGGCCCGTCTTCTGCGCCATTACTTACATGGCGCGTCAGTGCCATAAGTGAGCGGTGATGTATTTGAACACTAGGTTTTACACAAAATTCACAGAATTGTGCAGGTGCTGATCTAGGAGTTTTTAATTAAAAAGGGGTTGAAGGCTTTCGCTAGTCACTCACATCACTACGATTTTGTAGAACAAAGAATTTCTAGGGTCTATACATACCTCAGTGATTAATAACACAGTCCTATTTTACTTGCTAACAACGTAAAGTGTTATGAATTAATTAAATCTCTTGATATCATCAAACAGCCTTCTACATGCATTAGACAGTATGTTGATTTAGAATTCATTTACGTCTGTTTCAAACAACAACCTTTGAAATAACTTCCGTGAGTGAGCTTGTATGCACAAAACCGTGACAGATTTTGTCTAATGGCATTCACTCTTCGTAATGCAGTTAGTGTCACACTGCTTACTTAGTTATGTAGTACATGATTAATCAATTTATACGCGTGTACCCAGTCGACAAGTTTCATACGAGTACTACTCACCTCCTAAACAAAGCTGTTATCATGAGATTTCTCAATTATTATGGATCAAGATAGAAAGTACAACTACGGCGGCGCACGTGACAAATAGTGGTCACGTGACCTGGCAATTCGCCTGATATCACTGTGACACTACACTCTAGAGCTCATTGAATGCATGTGCATTGAACGAGTGTAATAGAATGCGAATTGGCTGTCAAGCAAATTCAATGCACTAGCAGTGACGGTTCAAGACGGGATACTATGAGGTAGCTAGGAAATGTGCCACATAGCTTTTATTTAAGTAATTAATTAAATTTACCATTCGGTTTGAAGGTGCCACTACCACAAGAGAAGAAAAGGTTGAAACTCCCACAACCCCCGTCTGCATATGCCACTGATTGTGGAAGGCAATTCAATGTACAGTATATGTATACATTGATTGGTCCTGTGAGTCGATTCGTTCCCACCCCCAAACGCCCGTATACATATACAGGTATTTACGGTGCCAATACTATCTTTGTGTTTGCTTGCAAATCGCACGTCCTGCAACGCCTACATAGGGTACTGTACTACCGTTTTCACTAGCAGAAAAGCTGATTGTTTAGCTAGATTCGTACCCGTCTAAATCACAGCAAGCAGATGCATGTACAACAGAGAAGACTGTCGATACATTCATATTGAAGTATTGAGTGACATATAGTTTATAAGACTGCTGTGTTTACTAAGCATGCAGCTACATAAACTGTATAACTTTAATAAGCAGAATAATGCGCAACGTCATGTTTAAACAGCATAATGACAAAGTGATAAAGACGAATCAACAGTAGAGACGAAAAAGCGAGCACCAGGGCATTACGTCATGTGATCGATTGTTTCATTATCTAATTAGTCAACAAAGACAGCCAAAACGTCTGCTTCTCCTACGTCACCTGCAGTACCAAGAAAGTACGTATACATACAAGAGTCGAACAGTTTCACAATGACATGTGATATCCATACCCGTTGCCCAGTTTGTAGCGTTTGTAGCACGACTGTATTTGATTTTTACATCACTGGGTGAGTCCCAAGGACAACCGTGTGGATCCAAACCAGGAGAGTAAAAGACAAGCCAGCCTTCGTCAATGTTGCAGCCTGCGTAGAATTTATTGATGAACCAATAACGAGTGCCATGTGCTTTGATCGAAAAGTAGTTAGTGGAACTTGTTTTCAAATCAGTGTATGGAGAGAAAGCAAGTCGTTCTTGGCTAAACCAATCAGTCTTACTGCTTAGGTGACCATCAAAAACCAGTCGAAGCACCTCGACTTCTGCTGTGTACAATACAACAACCACCTACACATTACACAACAGAAAAATTATGATTAGCTAGCATTGGTGTGAACAAGCTCTAGTATGATTGTCGTAATTTGAAGTATCGTTACTACGTTTTGACCTCTTTGGGTTTATACTCTCTCCATTGGTCAACGATTCTGTTCTTGTAGTGATCTTTGAAAACGTAGCTTGTGTTCAAGGCGTCAATATGCTTCTCATTGAGAACTCCCTCATTCATCCACAAATCTGCTAAGTTTGCTAGCACTCCACTGACTGCCTTATAGACCATTGTGTAGCCTAAAACCATCCAGCAAGTTCTTATCAGTTTGTTTTGTTAAGTTAAGAATTGCATGCATATGTAATCCTATTTATGTTAATGTATTTATTTAGTCTTATCATGCATGCTACTATCTCAAGGCCAACAGAAGTTAATTAATTAATACCATTACTGCATTAAGAGACATTTCATGGACAGTAAAAAATTCTCATTAACCGAATTACGTTTTTAGGCTTCTTTATATCAACATGCACAGTTGTTAAACACATAAGCGAAAAGTTAATATTTGGTTGAGTTGACTACTCACCTCCATTAGACATATCACAATAGACAGGAAAAGAGTTTTCAGAACCTAAAAATAAAATAATTTATCAATGTATTATTAGATCACTTAATTAATTGTTTACCTATAGGTTTGATGTAATAAATACCATTGTTTACATCACGTATATGACGGCAAGAACGAGCTGGTAATATAGCCTGACAGGACGAGAAGACGCATTATTAGCTACGGCGTTCACTATAATTACATCAAAATCATAGGCAGCTTAATTGTTTTTATCTGTGATTATCAGCAAAGATATTCACTGATTGAATGTACATTTATAGCAGTTAATTTTGGTTAATTAGTCCTTTGTTTAAAAAATAATATTTATTTGTCCCATTGACTAGCCATAGTAAACATACATTTTGCTTTTGCTTACATAGAAATATATCAAATTTATATCTAGAGATCAAACATGTAAATTTTAATAAAATCTATATATTTTAAAACAATTGTAATTATAGTAGTATATTTCAATTAAAATGTATGTGTGCCACGTAATCTAACTTTAAAATAGCAATATTGATGGACGTAGCTGACTCTAAATTGCTATCGTTCTGCAACTTGTAATATAAGTGATATTCTAAGAACATCTGCTTTGCGACAAACAGACACAAGGCCAATCACTTCATATCGCTTCGCTTACTCTCTGCATTGATTAATATATGTGACTTTTTCACCAAATATTAAATGCGATGCAGATAAAAAACTGGAGTACCTGTACTATGGTAACTTTGTCAAAATCTTCTAGAAATTTTAAAACCAACGAAGCAAACATTGTCATATTTTACTTTTTATTTAATTGTTATTAATTAGCAGCATGGTCAGTATATATGTTGCAACTTGTACATACTAATCTTTTATAATTACCTGGCAGTATTTATCTCATCTCAAATAGCTGATCTAACTCAATTAAGTTTTTACACAAAATAACTATTATATTTTTTTATTAAATATTAACATAAATTTTAAATACCTCGGTTGTTGTGTTGATATCCATGTTTAGTTGACCAATAGCTGCTGCAAAACTCTAAACAATAAGAGACAACGTCATGCATGAATACCATCGCCCCTATAACTAGAGAACAATTGTCTTTATACAGAACTGTCTTGTTCGAGTTGAAAAGCGTTTTCTTGCAACTCCTTTGTTTCATTCTGCGGCATTGGCAATACGTCCATAGTGGCAAATCAGTAGGATGACGAAATCATGCATAGACCAACCTGTAGCTGTACAGAATGTTGGATTTCGTTTTCCAATTGTTCTTTAACAAGATCCAGTTCTTGCCTTACTTCCTAATACGAAAACAACAGGTTTCATATTAATTAAAACAAGAATGACACACGAGTACACACAAAAATACAAACACAAACAACCAAACACACAAATACACAAACTAACAAAAACCAAATTTGAATAAGATATACTAACTTTTGAAGTTGTGTTGACATGCAAAATGTCAGATTGAAGCTCCAAAATTATTTCTCGCAATTCCACGTTCTCGTTCTATAGCATGCTCATTAGCACCACAAAGTATATTACTATCAAGAAGAGCTTGTTATAAAACCTGCAACGTCATTCTTCCTTCCCTTTCACTCTGCAGTTCTTGTCTCGTATAATTGATTTCCAGTTTCATTGCCTGTAAACATTTTATTGGTAATGACTTGTTTACAATATATATATATATATATATATATATATATATATATATATATATATATATATATATATATATATAGGACAGGAACAACTGAAAGACTTTCACGTATCGTCACAATTGTTTAGTTAATCATTATGACCATTTATGTACACTTTTGCACTTCGCATATTTAACCACGTAAGATGTTTTCAGAACACGGGATCGTGGGCAATGAGCCAAATGTAAAGTAATAACACATTTATGGTGGTTCTGTCACAAAGCTCGGTGCAGAATAATATGAGATTAAAAAGCGAGGATCTCGTACAGAATGCGTATCAAAATGCAACTCTCTATGTATACCTCAATTGCTCCATTTAAACCAGACTGATTTCTTTGAAGCTCATTAACAGATGCTGTCAAAATCTAAAGCAAACGTTAAACATAACAAAATCTCTCATATTCACTTTCCCAGTCTATAATTAGGTCATTCAATTAATACCGATAGATTTTGTTGAAGTTGAACAGCGCTCTTCTGCAATTCCATTGAATAATTCTGAATATGGATAAAAATATGATATTGAACGTTCCTAGAAACGTAAACAAGCGTGTAATGACCTTCAGCTGAGCAAATTGATCGCTTTCATTCTGTAGTTGACTTTTTACAAATTCCAATTCTTTTCTTAGTTTCTGTTGTTATGACAATGAGAAATAAACAATAAAGCGTCACACCGTTTTTTCTAACTGTTGAAGTTTGGTTGCTGCTTGCTTGGTGCTGAATGACGACTGCTTGCAGTTGCTGGTTGGACAGCTATAAATGTGGAGTCAATTTTTAACTAAGGCGCTTGAGTAACAAGTAACATTGGATGTCAACCTCCAATTTCATTCTTTCTTGTTTTTCATGCTCCAATCCATTTCTCAGATCACTGACCTCCGTTTTTATTGTCTGCAAACAATATTTGTCTTGCTAGAACTGAATTACTAACTAATAGTAAATACAAGCAAAGCAAACAATGTCGTCTACTTTACAATCGTGCGCTTAGCTAACAAGCGGTCAAACAACGAGGCTAACAGACTACAATATACTTTAGTTGTTAACTGATTAATTAACAACAGAATTACTGCATGGTAGCTACAAAGTCTTAGTAAAAATGTGTATGGAGTATACTAAAACATAGCTACAATTTTCACATAATTAATTAATTGATTAGGTCTAATCTGTAATTTAGTATATTCAATCATAAATTTTTAAAGCTAGGAATCTTGACTGCAATCGCAACTCGCCTTTATATATTATATATGCCTATATATGTTTGCTATAAATAATAATACTGATATTAAAGTTGCGCCCCTAAACTTTAACAAAATGGCTCGTAACATTATGATAAAACTCTAGGTTTGAATCAAGAACGGTAGACGTAGTCTAGAGAAATCCGACTGGCAGCTGAGCGTACCAATAACTATTATATTCAAAATTTTGACTTTTAGCAGAAACTCACTACAGTTTGAAATCATTCGGTCAAGGTTTAGTTAAACTTCGCGACTTAGTGGTCCACAATCTTTGTACACCTTGTCTCTCTCGACCTCAGTATTGGCTGGCAACCGAAAGATTAGACAACTGTATTTTGTAATTGCGTATAGTGTCGATGCATGTATAAATCTATGTACACAAAATGGGTTTACTACTGAAAACTAAGATCAGCCACGCCTCAAGGTATAAATTAACTATTTAATTATTTTACCATTTAACAAAAGTGTGAGTTACGTACTGAAACGTTGGCAGAAGTATACTTTTCAAAAAATGGTCGCCATGGTTCTTTGGCTCATGCTGCTCCGACGGCCGGCAGCCCAGTTTTCTAGTACTTTTCATGCTTTCAAAATGTACAGTAATGAATGTCGACAATCTCAGGTCTAGATAAATGTCTCTAGCTTCCTTATTACGCTCTTTCTGTTTATTACTATCTGCCAATACGTGTGCAGTGTAAATTACAAATGTATTTAGTTATTCATTGGTGATCGCTCTGTTTCCTGTACCAGATACCGCCTACTCCATAATGTATTTGCCAAAATCATGAAGCACTCTAAAATTAGCTTGTAAAGCATAAATGGACTATCACATGCACGCATAATACAATTCGACATACCCCGGTATCTATTATAACTACTCTGTCTTATAACTTTGGGTTGTGTCTGCACCACCATAACGACTTCATAAGCAAGAATGGTTGCCGATGGTGTGGCCTACGTAGGATATGTATGGAGACGATTGATGAATTTAGTGCTTCCTTATTGTTTCCGTTTTTGTCAAACCCCAGACCTGTACAGTACCTGCATGAGTTTGTGCGTTTGAATTTATCGTTACAAATTTTGCTTCGATAAATGTTTGAGTAACGTACTTTAACCATGTCTGTTAACGCGAGCCACACCAGATCATGCAATATATTACACATTGAATTCCTTTAGGAAATTCGGAGTCCTTTAAAGTTTGTAGTAAAAGCATAATATCTATATAATTTACTGCATGCATCACACAAGTAACTGACGCTATTGCTAGACAATGTTTATTACTGATGTACAAAGATGGCAGATACTTGTGGTTAGCTACAGACATGCACATATTTATGATGCCTATGGGACCAGAAACAGATGTCGACCACACTTTCGAATTTTTTTCCCTGGGAAGAGCCGTTTACTCATCTCTCCTTCCGTAGGCGTAAAGAAGCAGGCCTCAAGAAATTGGTTAATTTAATACTAATACCGTGCGTTGTTCTCTGGTTATGGTAACAGTCTGATATGCTCGTTAATTTCATGATCAGAGGTGAACCCGACTAATCCTGCTTCAGCAATGTGACGTCTGTAAGTCGCAGGAGATGGAACTCCAAACGTCTGGTCTCACCAATTCAAATGCTGATTGAACGTGACCTTTTAGCTATTTACCTGTAGGTAGGTACCAACCTTGGTGTTTGCTTGCAAATCAGCCGTCTGAAAAGAAATAAGTATGGTAGACAAGATCGAGTGCAAACAGACTAATGATTCTGTACCGTTCGGAACAATGTGTTTACGAGACAATCCTGGTTGTCTGCAAAACAGGCTTTCACCAAAACCTAGAGCACAAATGCACATGCACACACACCTTCACAATTAGATCTGGAAGCATACACCGTATTACACGCTCATTCAAATGGTTACCGCTAAGAGCCAGTGAGCTAAACAAAGAAACCTCGACATCAGAGCTTGTCTTGGTACGTGTCATGCACTGAGGGAAACCTCTAGACAGCAAGTTAATTTTAATATTAATGAAGTTGTTAGTACAATCAATCATACAGATTCATGCAGTCTCAAACATCCAGTAAGCGTAACGAATGCAGGTGTAGAGACTTCCGTTAGTATGTGCGAGCTATCTGCGTTATTACGTATTATTACTGGACAGATTAACACATTTACATAGTGGTAAATATTGAGTCAATGTTGTCTGAATACCACATTTACCCATATTTAGCCATATTTGCGCAATATCATACATGGCGTTTACCATACATGTACCCACTGCGTAAATGATTCGAATACCAGATATGACTCACATTTACATCGTATTCAGAACGTGAGCATATCTTGCATTTATCTTAGATTAGGCATGAGTAAATCTAGTCTCTTTAGAGACGTAGTTATATTAATATTACCGTGCAATTGAATTGAATTGCTTTTGTAATGAACCAGCGTTCAATTCACACAAGAACAGAGAAATTGGATTAATTAACAGTTTTTATTCCAAATATAATGTCATTTTAGACCCATGCACATGCATATGCAGCAATATATATCTATAGAGAGCTAAAATTCATTATCATTAGTTATTGCCCAACCAGGCATGTTTTTGTCTGGCCTTTGCCGCTTGGATGGAGCGCCTTCATGCCTAGGAAGGGTCATCCTCTTTGCTTGTTCAGTCTGCCTGCGCCCGTATTTCCTGTCAAGGGACGTAAAGATCGATGTGGTTTGTTCAGATCGCCAAGGTATTGGCCGTGTTGTCATAGCTTTCCCCCTCTTCCTTTTCTCCACTTGCTCTCGAGGTCCTTGCTGTTCAGAGTCACAATCACTGGTACTGTTGGACTGGCTTTCTTCCGAGCTCATTAGCTCCAGTTCTAGAGCTTCCAGGACTTCCTTCTTGTCTTCCTCTCTATAGGTTGTTGATGCTTCCAATGCAGATTTTCTGCGATGAAGTTTCTAAACATTTTATGTTAACAATGCCTCATGCAATTAATCTAAAAAAGAATATCGACTTACATTGTGCAACCTCTGCCGTCTCCTAGCTTTCTCTAGATCTTCCTTGCTATGGTTTTTTCTATTCTCTCGTTTTCACTGGGACCTGAAATATGTTCTTGCAGACTCTACATACAACAAATAATAAGATAACAATAAGATGCTTATTTGATACAGGACTACACTCTTTCAATTGTGATGGGATGCATGTGCATGTTTCTAAGAACGCACGCTGGCAATATATACCATTAACAAAGAGTACTACAATTACACAAGAGATGCATGGAAGAAATTGAATGGGAGACATGCAAAGGGATAGAAGACATTAATAGTGTTAGTAGATCTTAACTAAGCCTATTTTTTATTTTTCAGAGTAGGGCAGTAATTAACATGCAGGAACAGCTATTGATAAAACTAAATATACCTAATCCTATAAGTTCTTATGATGTCAGGTTCATATACACGTCCCATTTTAAGGCAACAAGTAGAGAAGACTATCGCTATTTAACTACATCCATCTATTGACAGCTACATTGTAGCTAGCTAGGACAACTACTGCAGCATGGCTCATCATGCAGCTAGTCACTGAATGCCAAAGAAACCAGAATGTCACACGCAAATTGTGGGAAAGTACAGCACAGTTGCTTTGAGGATGTGATTTCACAAATATAGGAAGGTAGGAAATGTTGCTTTTAACTACAACTTCAGTTAGATCTTCAACTTGATAAGTTGCATGTCAACCTTCTGAGAAGCCAATTAAGAGTGAGCTTACAAAAAGCCCAACTGGGATATGATGCAAAGTTTTCTATTCTACTCCCAAGAAGACTACATTTTACAGAACTTGTTATTTGAAAATTAAATGCACATAACACATTTTTCATACAGGATCGAGTGTCTCGATCATATACACTCTCTCAAATCATGCATGCAGACCAACATTCTACAGGAAAGAGCTGAAGTTCGTTGAGTAGTTATTCATCTATCTATACTACTATATAAAATTGACAGTGTTTGTATATAGGTGTGTGTGTGTGTGTGTGTGTGTGTGTGTGTGTGTGTGTGTGTGTGTGTGTGTGTGTGTGTGTGTGTGTGTGTGTGTGTGTCTGTGTGTCTGTGTCTGTGTGTCTGTGTGTCTGTGTGTGCGTGAGTGTGCATGTGTGTGTGCGTGCGTGTGCATGTGTGTGTGCGTGTGTGTATGTATGTGTGTGTGTGTGTGTGTGTGTGTGTGTGTGTGTGTGTGTGTGTGTGTGTGTGTGTGTGTGTGTGTGTGTAAGTTTGATAGACAGCTAGACCAGATCACCTACAAGGCTAAAATTTGGGGTACAGGCGCAACTCGGCATGGGTAAGAACATGGGCAGGGTGGCATCGTCTTCCTGCTTTTTCAGTCGGGTCCCCTTTTGGGGTGCATTGTAGAACGATATAATGCTGTTCATCATTGCCCCTGATAGACTCAATTTGAAGGAAGTTCTGTTACTTGAACTCAATCTCATAGGGTAGCTTTGTTATCTCATAACTAAGAGTGCAATGCCCACTTTCAATATCCATTTCTGTTCAAGTGCCATTGTTACGTCACAATGCTATAACTATCCAGCAGTCCCATCAGAATGCGTTATCTGAGCAAGCTGTAGTTGATTTGCTTATTTTAAACATCAAACTACATCTAGAGCAAAAAGCTAAGAGTTCCGAAAAGAAATATTGTTCAGTGCGTAGGTAGGTTGGAAACGTGCTGAGTATATTCTATAATATCCCAAGAGGATCCGCCTCTACTCACGCGCATCAGATAACATCAAACTACGTCCAGACCAAAGACGTAGAGGTCCACTTTAGTAGTGACCAGTGCTTATAGGTTGGAAATGTGCTGAGTATATTTTAAAAATATCCCAGGAGTACGTAAGACGTTGCAAAGTAATTCGCTTTCAAATGGAGGTGGGTCCTCCTGGGATATTTTTAAAATATACTCAGCACGTTTCTAATCTATAAGCACTGACCATTACTAAAGTGGACCTCTACGTCTTTGCTCATCGGACCTCCACCAAATTAAGCTGACCTCGAACGGGAGCGCGTCGTTTATTACGGGCGTCGTCAAAAACGACAAGATATTTTTGTGTAGGATATCTGGGTATCTAGAAATATGCCTACCTTCGGTTTTTCCGAGTACGCTCGCCTAATACCTGCCACATTCGATAAGCCTGTTTCCTGCAACGGCAGCAACGTCTTCGAAGTGATAACATCCAATGGGACAGTTGAAATTGCTCCACGAAGACTCACTGAAGAGACGTGTGACTGCATTTGCACTGAATCCAACCTACATGTTTCCTGCACCGAGCGCTACATTGGGAGTGTGAAAACATCGAAAACGAAGAGCAAACACTTACAGTGATGCATGCCTGCATGTCAAGCTACTGCATGTATCCTATGGGTGAGTAAGAAACTGCACGTGACTTTCAAGTTTCTGTTGCCCCGATATATATATATATATCCCTAAACGGGAAAGTCGCTGCAAACTTCTAGGAATATGACACTCGGTTAAGTTTTTATTTGTCTTAAATGGGACATTAACTAATTAGCACATTCCAGTTAATTCGAACAGACGCCCACACCAGTCATTTCAACTGAATCCACACAAGAGTGTGTCAATTTCTACCAAAAATTGCAGATGACGTGTCTGTACATGCTCAAACTGAGTCTTCTTCCATCATAACATTACAGTACTCTGCCCGTACGAAGGATGGGTCATGTACACGTATCTAGTTCTACATAAAAAGCATCATTTTCTTTACCAGAAATGCCACCTTGCCTATAGTAAGGAGAGAGTATCAAGATCCACACATGGGCTGGTACGTTTCGATATTTACATGCTTGAATCTGATTTTAATTCAGATAAAGATTACAAAGATCAACCTATATATGACTTGGCAGATTGGAAATAAGATCACAAAGTCTTAGATACCAAAAACACGGCATGATGACTATTTACTGAACCTTAGAGAACCATTTGAGAAAAGTCATAAGGAATTACAGTCTCAGCTAGAGACACGAATTCGAGATGTTGCCGTCATTCAATTGTGACCAACAGCTAAAAAGAGAAATGTGAACACGAGAAAGAATTAACAAACTGTAGAAAGCTCTGATGGCAACATTTGAAGTGCAAAACCGTCACGTATACGTCCAATTCTTATAACTCTGACAAGGCCATGCAATCAATAACCCTTTGAAGGCTGGGCACGCAGTGAGTATCAGCACAGAGAGAGTCCTCATTTGCATAGTGTGGCACGGCTGGCCAATGCTCCACATTCCAATAAGATAAGTTCAGAGTGGGCATGCATGCAGGGAGCATCTGAGTCGGGCAAAGCCAAAGCCACTAGCGAACAAAACAGAAGGGCAAAGGACATTGAACAGGAGGTGTATGACTTTGCTGATGCCCTGCTAACTACACGAAATCCCACGTTGAGTGAAATGGGGGAGGGTCACCTGCCTCAAGCAGAAATGCACCCTTAAGCGTCACAAACGACATAGAGATGTGACCACGAAGAGCAGGACTATGCTGAACTAATAGCCAATATGTAGAGGCATACAAAATGCTCAAAGGCTTACTGTCTTCGACATGCTAAACGTAAGAGGCCCTCTGCCCTATAGCTAGCAGGGGACAATGATCATGGCAGTGCGAACAAACTACAGTGCCGGT
This sequence comes from Corticium candelabrum, assembly GCF_963422355.1. Classification (NCBI taxonomy): domain Eukaryota; kingdom Metazoa; phylum Porifera; class Homoscleromorpha; order Homosclerophorida; family Plakinidae; genus Corticium; species Corticium candelabrum. The sequence continues at coordinate 2,314,292 of NC_085101.1, read as the reverse complement.
TTAAGTCTCCCAAAGTCTTATCAAGTAGAACACATTTCGAACTACAAGACAAGCAGCCAGAGCTTATTGCGCGGCGAAATGATTCTCGAGTTAATGGGCATAACCATGGGCTCAATTGACAGGATGGCGGGCTAACGTTGACATGCAGGTGTGTGTCAATGCAGAAATGGTGTCTAAATTAATACATGACCAAGCATTCCAGCAAGAGTAAAGGCATGTCTGAACCTCTAAAAAAGACTTTCAAAGTTATAGTAGAGGACTTGATCGAAGGACAATGATCATCCAAAGAAAGCCTATGCAGTAGAACAGTTTTACGTGTAAACGTCGATGGTCAATGGGAAGTAGATGTGGCACAAGATAAACAGGCCACAATTTCAAGTGCCATGGACCACTATGTAACCAGGTCAAAAAGTAACGAATTTGAAAATCTCTGCTTTGATGTCTTGTCAAACACAACAAAAGGCCGTCATTCGTTACGTTCCAGGCTGCACTTCCAAATGATTTGGAAAAGTATGAAATTTACTGCTCAATATAGGCAACTGGTAATTAAAATATAAACCTTAGCGATTCTGAGGAGAACCATGGTTGACAGCTGATTTTGGTGGTAGTCCAGTTGCTTCGTGGGAAGAATTGCAGGGCTATTGTTCTGACGACCTGATTCATTGGATTTGTTTGCCCAGGACGTTGAAAGGGCAACAGATCGCGACAAAATAGAAATCGATGGTGACAATCTAGCACCCTGTAATGTCAATGAAATGGTACTTGCAATAATAGATGGCACACAGTAGCAGACTGAATGGTATTATGTCAGTTAGATGCTGACTTTTTCAGAATCTCCAAAGAACGAACAGGGTTCTAATAGTAATACCGATTGGACAGCATCTGCTGTGAATTTTTCTGATGCCCAGGAAGCCATAACATTTATTGCTCGTAATAAATCTGAACACGGTGTAGCTGATCAGAATGTTGACCTGAGACACTATAATCCTGATTTCTTACTAGGCAATCAGCGAGTTGCATATGCCATAGTCAAATGTCATTCGAAAAACTTAACCAGGGTCTGTCGCCAGATCCACTTCGATGTGTCATATGTGAAACGGTTGGTACGGGTAAGTCGTATCTTATTGGATGCTTCCGTTCTCTACTCAGAAGTGCATGTTGTGTCGCTGATCCGACAGGGGTCTAAGCAGCGTTTAATGTCAATGGTAGAACATTGTACTCTTTATTATAACTGCCTCTCAGTTGACTTTACTGCAAGTAATGAATTGCATGGTCCTGCACTACAAAATCTGAGGAAACAATTAAAGCAATATCGTTATCTAATTATAGGAATGCCAATGATTGGTCAACGTCAGTTAGGCATGATACATCAGAGGTTGTGCCAGGCACGTCCTGACCATGCTACGGAGCTTTTCAATGGTCTGTCCTTGATACTGGTCAGAGACTTTGGACAGTTGCCTCCGGTGGAAGACACTCCACTCTATGTCGCAGATGGCATCCTGACAAAGCTAGACCTCTGCTTACTGCTTCAGCAAGCACGCCATTAACAAGTGGACTGTTCCTGAATCTAGTGACCTACGAGTTAACACTCCCGCCAAAATTAAAAGGCTATTTTGTGCACTACGTCCACCATTCAGGTAATCAAGGCTTTCTACACATATTACACAAATACTTGTTAATTAAAAATTGCACTACAAAAAATGTTCTTTTGACACTGATGTTTCTCTAGAAAGCACAAACCTGAGGACACTGCTGCAGTTCTGCACAGGTTGCAGCGAGATTCCAGTGATGGCATTTCATCAACCAGACACAATCGCAGTCTCCAGCACATTCATGTTTCCCAATACAGCAACATGTGCTATGATTCTAGAGCTGCCAAGACAAGTTACCAACCAAGAAGAGTTTACGGCAAATATGAATGCTGTTTTAGATATGCAGGAAAATGGCTTTGGAGTAGTCTAGTAAATTTGCATTTTTCTGTTGCTTTCTTTGAACTAGTTGCATGCTAGTTTAAAACATTTACACAATTAAGTTGTGTAGATCATCTAAACTTTTGTTAATGTAAGACTCCATGTTGAAGTTTAATTGTTCACATCATGTTGTAAAAGTTGTAATAAAATGGTAAATCCTGACACTGCTTCAAGGTCAATTGGAATTACTGTACAACTGTAGATTGTGACATAGTACATCAGCTAAAATGGTGGCAAGCAGACAGATAATCTCCTTAGTAGAGTAGTAGCAAAATTTTTTTCTGCTTTTACCAGAATTCCGTTCAATTAAGGTACTTCCCCATAGACAATTAAATTAGTTCCTACGTATATTACTATCTAATTTGCCCGTCTATTCACGGCAGTTAACAATTGTTTACCACAGTTGCTACTACACCAAATTTAGTATTGCACACTAGACTGCAATGTTAATTGCAGAGTGTAGGTTTGCATAAACTACAATTAACATTTAGCATACTGAAGTATAGAAACAAACATAGCACTTTGCTCCTGCAGTCTATAGGTGAGTGAAATCAAGAAGTGTGCAAATTTGTTCAATGACCAAACGTAGTTGTTACACAGTCTTTAAATTGTGTGTGTTGAATCATATCAAGGCTGGGGATCCAATGGGCACTACACGTTCACGGGTCTGGGAGGCCGATCTAGATCATGGAAGTAGCATCCACCCTTGCTCTACAACATTTTCTCTGCCCATGTGCACTTACCACTGGTAAATAAAATTGAATAACTGAATACAATTTAAAAAAAATGGCATACATTAAGTAGTCAATTAATTCCACACAATTTAAAATTTGTATGAAATAACCTAAAATTAGATATTTGTGATGCATTGTTTGCATTACGGATTGTAATTGAAATTAACAACAATTACTAGTCATGCAACAAAGGTTGATTTCCTGTTATAATGAAATTGCAATCTTTTACTGAATTGATGAAATAGGTTTATCCTAATCTGACGATTAAACAAATTTTGCCAGATTAATTAATTAAAGCAATTTTGCAACTGCTAAATAGAGAACAGTTGTGATATACAACAACAAAGATGTACCAAGACTAAAGACATTAAGTAGGGTAGGTGTACCTAATTGTGGACACTCCCTCATAATTTGAGTTACAATCGCTGCTTTCTCTGGTAGCCTGCACAAAGAGACAATGAAACATGTCCGATACACGCACCATTGTCTAGGCTTTGTAACGGTACCTGTACTAAGTAATCGACGAGAGTCTGTTACAGTTCATTGCGCGTTTGATGAACTACGTGAAGAAGTGGATGAGTCTGGCTGAAGTCGAAGACACGTCGCCGGCACGGGTGCGTGACTTGTTTGTAAGAGAGCAGTTCCTTGAAGCTTGCCCGCAAGACTTAGCTGCATTTCTGCGAGAGAAGCCACTCAAGAGCTTGGAGGAGGTGACCAAAGCTGCGGACCGATTTCTAACAGCGCGCAACAGACAACTTCATGTGACTCAACTTCACGCAAATGGAGAAGTCACTCTAGACAGTGGATCAGCCACGCATCGTGAAGGCGAGGTAAAGTCAGTTAAGCCATCAGGTATCCAGTGCTTTGTTTGTGGCAGGTACGGTCATAAAGCCATTGACTGCAGAGACAAAACCAAGCGGAACTGTTTCAGGTGTGGTATGGCAGGCCATGAGGCAAGGAACTGCCGGAGCAATCCCAGGGCTGGAAATACTACTGTCAAGTCCAACTGCGTGGTGCAAAAGAATGATCGCCTGGACTCTGCTACTGAAGCCCATGGTGTGTCAACGGGTGACCTGGAAGAATCAACTGATGATGGATGCCTACTTCTAGCAAATGGTAAGAAGGTTCCGCTGATAAGCAGTGCTGTGAGTGAGAAATTGTCAGTGAATGGTCAGTGTATGCCTGTGTCAGAAGGGAGGATTGGTACTTCGGGGATACTTGTTTTGAGAGATACCGGGTGCAGTGGGGTGATAGTGAAGCAGAAGTTTATTCTTGATACCCAGTATACTGGGAGCTATGGATTGATGCAAATAGTGGACAATACCGTTTGTAGAGTACCAATGGCCACTGTTCACGCCGAATCACCGTACTTGACAGGAGAGGTCTCGACACTATGCCCACATGATGCTGTGTATGATGTGATAGTTGGTAATGTCTCAGGCACAAGGGCAGCAATCGACCCGGATCCTGAGTGGCATATGGCAAACATGGTGACAACAAGATCCAGTGCGAAAAAAGTAGGTGCTGCGACCCCTCTCAACGTACGACCAGTGGAAAGTTGGCTCAAGATCAACCGAGACAAGATTGTGGAAATGCAAGGTGAGGATGTCTCGTTACAGAAGTATTACAAGAAGATTGATATCACGAAGGAGGGTCTACAAGAAGTTAAGTTCGAAGTCAAAGATCGAGTCCTGTGTCGAGTGTTCAAACATCCCCATGTCAACAATGGCAAGCCAGTTCGGCAGGTGGTGGTACCGGAGCAATTACGAAAGCAGGTGATGGAGCTTGCGCACGACTCAACAATGGGGGGACACTTGGGCATCCGGAAGACAGTTGACAGGATACTCAACAACTTTTATTGGCCAGCCATACACGCTGATGTGTCAAGATTTTTTCGGTCTTGTGACATTCGTCAGAGAACAATACGGAAGAGATCGGTTTCAAGGGCTCCTCTGCAGAACATGCCTCTCGTTGATCAGCCATTTAAGAGAGTCACAGTCGACTTAATTGGTCCGATACACCCACCCAGTGAAGAGGGGCATCGCTACATTCTGACGTTAGTCGACTATGCCACGAGGTACCCTGAGGCTATACCCCTGAAAAGGGTGAGCAGCGAGACAGTTGCCGAGGCTCTGGTGAATATGTACAGCCGTCTTGGGGTACCTGAGGAAGTCCTTAGTGACATGGGCACGCAATTTGTGTCGGAATGCATGAAGGAGGTCTCAAGACTGCTGAGTATACGCCAACTAAGTACAACACCGTATCATCCAATGTGCAATGGGTTGGTGGAGAAATTTAATGGGACGCTCAAGACGATGCTGAGAAGATTATGTAGCGAGCAGCAAAGGCAGTGGCACAGGTATGTCAACTCACTGCTTTTCGCGTACAGGGAGGTGTCCCAGGAGTCAACAGGTTTTTCTCCGTTTGAACTACTTTACGGGAGAACAGATCAAGGACCCATGAGAATCCTATGACACTTTTGGACTATGGAGGATGATGCACCGAAAGTGAGGACTACAGTAGCTACCAATACTTATTCGAGTTGAGGGAGAGGCTTGAGGAGACGTTACGTATTGCAAGAGAAGAGTTAGGTAAGGCTCAAGTTGTGATTGTGATTGGTCATTGGACCGGTATTGTGTTTGACTGAGCTAGGGTAGTATAAAAAGCGGTATTGATTCTGATTGAGTTAGAGATTTGACTGAGTAGCAGTAGCAAGTGAAAGTTGATTAAGATTGCGTTTACAGTATACGGCACGGTCAACTGTTGGGTAGCCTACACGTCCTCTCTCGATAGGGTGCTGCATCCGTCTTCGGGAAATCTCCAATACAAGCACTTGCACTTGCAATCGATCTAGCCACGAGTAGCAGTCGTGAGTCCATCTGCAACTTGGATCCCCTGATATATCGTGCACATGCGTCATCGAAACCCATTCCCTGCAGTTCCCATATTGTCAACGGTGACCTCACTTCCGACGGCATATTTGACACTGTTGACGCACTTCTTGTTGGCTGGGCTGAGATATCAAATGACAAGTGGAACATGCTATGCTAGCCCAGCTGACAAATGTAACAATTTAGGCTAACCTAGCCAAGGAGAATCTTTTGGGGACGCCATATTAGTTATAAACATCTTTGTGCCACCCTTCTAGTCAAAGTCTGCATCCACCACTGATATGTATTCTAGAGTTGTAACATAAGGTATAAGATGAAACATTGGCAGGAATTTAGTTTGGCGGTTTGCTAAGAAATTGATGAACAAAAGCATATTGGTGAACTTTATTTTGGTATTTGGACATCGATGTTTGATAACGGATATATGTCTTACCATAAGTGGTCATGGAGAAGTTTGCGATCGACAGATGTGTTCGTGGCTCACATTTCCCTAACTTACTGGTCTCCAACTACTGCATAGTGATGAAGAACTGCTGTGTCACTGCAAAGAACAAGACCTGCATGAACGTGATAGTTCAGCTTCATCCATAGCCTCATCTAGCTCATTCATAGGCACAACAGACGGCAAGCAGAGATTACCTACCATCTGTGGCCTTATCCGTGTGAAGTACCATCACATCGCCATATGATGTCTGATCCACATGGGTGATGCCATCAACATACCCCGGTGGTTGTTGAAAATCTGCCCATCCGCCAAAATAAATTCCTGCCATTATTTTATCTTATACTGTAAAATAAACAGAAAGATAGTGTAAGAGTGTAATAGCTAAGCCCCTGAGTGACATAATTAATCACTCTAAGCTAGGCTTAGAGTAAGTTCTAATAGACATTTTGTATACAGTTATATACAATATATATCAACAAACTAAAACATACAGCATACCTCGTATCACACTAGTGTCAAAGGAGGGGTTCAAACTGCTGACATTTTCCACGATCTTGTTTGTCAACACTTTATTCTCATCAGAAGAAAAGCTAAAATTAATACGAGCCATATGTAAAAAAGAGTAGTGCAGGAAAATAGGGGCATTTCAATACCATTGTCTGAAGTTCCATCCAGTACGTCTTCCTCCACTAAACTCTTGAATACTCGATGGACAGCTCTCTAACAGATAGAGTTAATAAATTACAAACAAATTCCATAGGTGTACATAACTCCGCAAACAACAATCATCATAAATCGTTGTCATAAGCCGCTAATTATTAACATTATGTAGCATTAGATTTAGATACACCTGCATTTGACCAGCTAGCTGTAGACAGTAGTCGATTCCAGTAGATATAGCCCAAATCTATATATATATATATATATATATATATATATATATATATATAGCTCTATCCAAGGCTAGAAATCTGTTTAATTTATTGATTTCGTCGATAACTCAATTAGAGCAATTAAATGAACTTACTGAAACCTCCAATGTAATGCGCCTACTTCGCTTTGCTTCACTTTGGTTGACACTGCTTTGGTTGGTAGGCTGATCTTGCTCTGCTCGCTGTTTCTAAAAAGCTTGCATATAGGACCGGGACCTACTGTCACACGTATGATACCAATCTGCATGCACGTGCCAACACACGCCAGTTCGCGGAGGTTTCCCTGTAGTTAGACTAATACAACGCTTTTGGCGTGCTTACTTGAAATATTTCTATCAGTTGCTTCTGCTGCTCCAAAGACTGCTGAAGAAGCTTGGCTAGCTCTTCGCTTTGCGCCTCTGTGAGTGGCACCGACGGCGCGACAGTCGATCTGCTATCAGCTGACAATCTAAATTGGGCACTAGGGACTGATAAAGACGTGTTCACCGACGGCGCAGCAGCGCTTGCTTCTCCTCTATAAAATCTTGCACGACTGGTGAACGATCCTGCAAAGCGACTCTGAAAATGTAAAATAAGTTTTACGACCATCGCGCAGCACGACTGGCACAATCAGTAGAAACGCTCTAGCATGTACGGATTTCTAGCTGCATGACCAACCATCTCTTGTCGAAATTTAGAATTCCTGAGCTAAGCTACAGACGTTGAGAGCGTGACACAAAACAATCTAGAATAGACTATGAGAGAAATTGCTTTGCTACAGTTGACGAATTTCGCGCCCTAGTTGAGTTCAACGACATTCTACCTATTGCGGAAGTTGCGGAAGATGAATGCAGACACGTTCTGTCCACACTGCAATGAATCTGTTGCCTATCGTACTTTCACAAAGCACAAGGAAAAATATTACAACAAATCAACAAAACGTTGGACGTTAGCTAAGACGGATTCTTCAAGTCAATCTGATTCTGAGCAATCAGCCCATAGATCTGACAACGAGATAACAGGTCCTTAATTATTTCTAACTTCCTGTGCAAGTATGCAAACCGACTAATCACTTTTACTTAGATATTGAAGAGAATAACAGAGCCAGTGAGTGTGAGTGTTATACAGCTGATGAGACCGTTACCTACCCAGCTGATGAGACCGTTACCTACACAGCTGATGAGACCGTTACCTACACAGCTGATGAGACCGTTACCTACACAGCTGATGAGACCGTTACCTACACAGCTGATGAGACCGTTACCTACACAGCTGATGAGACCGTTACCTACACAGCTGATGAGACCGTTACCTACACAGCTGATGAGACCGTTACCTACACAGCTGATGAGACTGTTACCTACACAGCTGATGAGATAGTTGACACTAATGAGCAACTTACAACTGACAATCCAGACGCTTTTTCTGACAACCATGAAGTAAATTTTTAGAACATTTGATGAATTTGACTGTGATATGAAGTTATTATATGTACAGGAAAATGACTTTGATATTGAGTTATTATGAAGTGATAAAGATGATGGTTCAGGAGTTGAACAGATGGATGGAGTAGAAGAAGAAATAACAAGTGGTCCTTTCAAAACAATGGTGGAATGGTTACTTTGGTACTTACTGTTATGGCAACATCAATTTGGAGTGTCCGATTCTGCCATAAACAAACTTCTTAGATTCATTGTTGTGTTCTTTGGCATGCTGAGAAGAGTTTTGCCACAAGCAAATTTGATATCACATTTGCTTCCTACCTCTGTTCAACTAGCAAGGCAGAAGTTTCACAGTGACAAGTTTATTAAATACACTGTGTGTCCACGATGTCATTCGTTATATGACTTGGAAGAGTGCTTTATCACTATTGGTAACAGAAGAGCTCCTCGGCAATGCACTTTTGTGGCATATCCCAATCGTCCACAGCAATACCATAGATGGCCTTGTTCTGCTGAATTGCTTGATACCATCATTCTGAAAGACGGTACAAAACGCTTTGTTCCAAAGAAAATCTATGCATATAACAGCATCTCTAATACTCTAAAGAAATATCTCTTGAGGCCTCAGTTTGAAGAACTCTGTGAAAGCTGGCGTCATCGAAATGTTCCACAAGGGTACTATGCAGATTTGTACGATGGGAGAGTTTGGTCACAGTTTCAGGTAGTTGATGGATGTCCTTTTCTTTCCACACCTAGAAATTATGCTTTCATGGTGAATGTAGACTGGTTTCGACCATACAAGCACACTCCATCAACTATTGGTGCAATCTACTTGTCTCTGATGAATCTTCCAAGACAATTACGCTACAAGAAAGATAACAGTTTTCTTGTAGGACTCATTCCTGGTCCCAATGGGCCTTCTCTCACAATTAACACCTACTTGAAGCCATTGGTTGATGAACTGAAACTATTGTGGGAAACTGGTATTTGCTGCAGATCATTCTCATCTCCATGGTTCTCCAATAGATACTATTGTGGTTTACTTTGTGTGGCATGTGATATTCCTGCTTCCCGGAAAGTAGGAGGATTTCTAAGCCATTCAGCTAGATTGGGATGCAAAAAGGGCTTGCAAAATTTTTCTACCTTGGGATCATCTGCTCCAGATACATATTCTCATGGCACCTGTCCACTTCGAACTGATGATGAACATCGACAATTAGTGGAAGAAATTATGAATGCGAAAACTAAACAAGAACAAGAAGCACTAGAAAGTCAATCAGGACTACGATACACTGAGCTACTTCGTCTACCTTACTATAAACCCATTGAATTTCTGGTAATAGACCCAATGCATAACTTGTTTTTGGGAACTGCCAAGACAATGCTGAAAGATATTTGGCTGAGTGATGAAAACGCATTAATTTCAAAACAAGACTTTGAAAAAATACAACATCGTGTTGATGCAGTTAAACTTCCTTCAACAATTGGTCGAATTCCCTTAAAAATAGCATCAAGTTTTTCTGGATTTACTGCTGACCAGTGGAAAACCTGGACCACCATTCATTCCCTATATGCATTGAGAGATATCCTTCCAGCGGAACACAATCACTGTTGGCTAAAGTTTGTCAATGCCTGTCGCTTGCTATGCTCAACAATAATCACGATCAATGATATCGAACAAATTCAACATTTTCTTGAAGAGTTTTGCCAAGATATTGTCAGACTGTACAAAAGCCTTTAACACCAAACATGCATTTGCACTACCACCTTTGCAATTCCATCATAAGTTATGGTCCGACATATTCTTTTTGGTTATTCAGGTTTGGGAGACTCAATGGCATCCTTGGAGCATACAAAACCAACAATAAATCAGCCGAAATACAAATAATGAGAAAGTTTCTCTACTCAACTGCAGTATGTGACTCTGACTTTCCACTGGATTTTCGTGCAGAAATGTTGCCATTGTTGCGAGAGCTTTTAGATCAAAGCTGTGCTGATGTTGGATCCAATGCCATTGCACAAATAGAGTCATCTTCACTTATCAGTCTATTAGATCTCCAAACCTCCTATGTGCAGAATCCACAAACAGACATATCCATTTGGTCAAAAACAAGCAAAAACTACCTAAGAAGGTCAACATATACAACTTCTGCATTCTCACCCTCAGAACTGCAGTTTATAAAAAAAATATGTACGCTAAATTGCTAGGTCCAATATCACCAAACTGTGTCATTCCTGAGGTGTACACAATTGTGAAGTCTGTTGAAATAGCAGGAGTAAAGATTGGATCAGCAATTTCCCCACTCGACCGTTCGAGTTATATCACTGCCAAATGGACTGGGCCAACAGGCGAAGTACAACTGGAAACACAATGGCCAGGCAGAATTGATCATTTTCTAGAACACAGCATTTATCGAAATGGACAATGGGAAGAGCATTTAATAGCCAAAATTTCATGGTTTCAGCCTCATCCCAATAAAAATAAGTTTGTTGGTGTTGAAATTTGGTGCGCTCACAGTCACGTTATTCTTGGTCTTTCTACGTTCATGCCCGTTCAACGCATAATATCTCTATTTACACCTGCCAAAGAAACCTCCAATGGGGATACTGTACTTTTTGTTCTACCACATAGTCGTAGATTGTTGTTTTAATTACGTGTTCATATGCTTTGTTCAAACACAAACCAGATCATAGGCAATAACATTAATGCTGTGTTAAGAATTAATAAGACTGTTGAAAGAGATTATACAATGTAATAAAAATTCATAATGATATATATATAAATGAAACATTAGATCTTGTTACCTATATAACCCAAGGTGTACTCGCAAATAAGCACTTGGACAAATAGTAATCCTCATAGGACTCGATCCAGTAAGCCATCAATGCATCACTGCGGTTTCATACTCCACAAAGCATAACGTCTGCGTATCGTCCCATCATAAAACCTCACTCTGATCCAGTATCAATACTTTGAATGTCTACAGACAGCAATTGCAAAGTTAGTGCAAATTCTGTGTATGACATGATCTACTATGTACATCGAGTAGCCGTGCTCGTGTACCTCTAATACTGTTCTTTTAAGTTATACTCATCGCAGTCCACTTGATTACAGCTGTTGACTTCATTTCATTCTTACTTCCTGAGACATTGCCATAACCTACTACAGAGTCTGCATAGAGATAACTCTATATCTATAGCTCCGATCGACCAGATCGTGATCATGAGTAGTCTAGCTGGAACGATAACAAACCATTATACTGTAGAGGGACGAAACGCACGTAGAAATAAGCAATTCTCACCAGTTGAAACCGTTTGCCAATTGGCTATCTAGTTGATCACCCTAGCAGACCTTCACACCCAGACTTCCACATCCGGGATGTCTAATGGTAGCTGCAGCCTAATTGCAAAACGCCGGTAAGAGTAGTCCGGAGCCGTATATGGCTCTGGAGTAGTCCATAAAACAATACGAAAATGGCAAAATCAAATGAGAATTGGGATTGAAGTTAAGGATATTATTGCTCGAGCTCTATGTACGATAATCTTTAAAATTAAAAGCAAGAAAAACTTAGCCATTTTATTTCCGTCATTCCCTTTATACAGTTGTTTCTGACAGCAGTTGCAAGAAAATGGAAAATATTTTAGATGATTTAGGTCAGTTTTAATGTAACTCTAGATTACGACACTAAACAAATCAGTAATTAATAAATAATATGGTAACTGCAATTGGTCATACTTTGTTTACAAGAAAGAGATAATTTTGGCTTTCTGTATGCAAACACTAACAGTGTTGAATGGTACATGCCAAAGAATTTGATTGAGAAGCTATATACAAGCGTACATGTGAATTGATACAATGATCTATTATCTGTTATTTCATTTTGTTGCTCTAGGCCAGATAATCTATTTCATACGTGGAAAAATTAATTAATTAAGGAACAAATCTCATTTTGTTAATCAGAAATATTGTCTTTCAACCAAATGGAATTAATATTTACACCTTCCTATATACTGTGAATGGCATTGCAGCAATGCTGTTGAGAGCTGGGACTGCATGGCCACCATATTACTTTTGTAATAACTTTTTGGATCTGAGTGATGAAGAAGCTGGAATGTGTGAGAATCCTGGTAGACATACTTTGCATACGGATAGATACTGAATCTGATCCATAGTTGTTTTCTTGCAATTGGTTTGAATGTCTGTGCATGTAGTCCTGATCATTCCTACTTAAACACAATTTGTGCAAGAAGATAAATATCTCATTGAGCTACTTTTGAAAATAACTCATTTTCCAGAAAGACACCATTAGGTACGTCTACCACATTCTACATACAAACTAAGAAAATTACAGTAGAAAAAATTCTGATCAATCTGAATACAAAGTACACAAGCTTGCTCTAATTGGTACAAGTCATTGCAGTAAAATGAGTAATGTAATGAATGCATTAATTAACCCCGTATTGACCTTAACTTCCGGAGCATTACCAGTATACTCCGAATTCGCAAAGTGAAAAAATTGTAAAACGTATTGTAATACATTTAATAACACATATAGCACTAGTATGACCAGTTTCGTGAACAATCGGCATCTATCTTCTATGCCGGATTTGACGCACAAACGATTGCGCAGAAGAACCGCGCATTGATCAACAACTACATAGGTTTCGAAACATCAAAAGCGTTAGACTGTACCTGAACTATACTTTCGCTGAGTTTCGCGCTGGTCCAACGATGTTCAAACGAGTTCTCGATGTTCTCGTGTGAAAGACACCGCCCATGCCACAGAGTCAGGTCTTGTTTTTGGCCAAAATCACCACCATAACTAGGAAGAAACTGGGCTATTACACGTACAACACAACTCGACATGTGCAAATACTTTGTCTTCCAACTTTGGATTGGCTCTGCGAAACATTTATGTATTCAGTCGCCGAGGGCGTGACCTACATACAGTTGCAATATGGCTCGTTTGTACGAGGCTACGAACACGTAGCCTCGTACCCAGGCCCTCCTGCGCGCCCGAATTCGTGGCCTCGAACTTCCAGAACAAGTGACGTTAAAATAAATTATGTATTTTTACAAGCCTCGAAGTTCCAGACCGTCTCCCAAGTTTCAGCAATACTTAATTATATAATATACTTGACGTAAATCACGTGACAGTAAGATACACATGAAGTTTACTCCTAGTAAATATGTTCTAAATATCTATTACATTTACTAGTGGTCGAATATGGCGTAAATTTGTGAAGTAAATGTATAATACATTTACTAGTAGTCTAAATACTTGGCAAATGTGTAGTAAATGCGTAACACATTTGACCTATATTTTTTCAGGTTAAATACTACGTAAATATAGAACAATATATTTACCTTAAATTTAACCAAGGTAAATATGGCGCAAATATAAAAATCTGTCCAGTGTACGTTTATTGAGTAAAGTGAAGAGGCTATCGCTGAGTGATTGCCGAGGCGTGTTAGTCAGGTAACTTAAAACATTAACACCATCAAACAGTTACAATTGATTACTGTACTTTAGTATATTATGACAATTTTAATTAAGAAAACTTTAATTAACGGTAAACTGTGTACACAATGCTAAGTCACATTAATTGCAGTAAAACATTTTTATTGATAGATATCAAGTTATGACTTATGACTTCTTGGGGTTATTTGTAAGAAAGGCATAGATAACCTAATAAACGAAAATAAAAAATTACTAGACACCACATAATATTATTCCCATCTTACCTTAACTGAGTTTATTAGTGGCGCCCGAAGGCTGTAAAGTTGTGATTGTTTTTCGAATACAATTAATTAACTTAGTTAAAGCAACCTCATTGCCCCAGGCCCTGCAGCCGCAGTCTGCGTTTCAGGACCAGACCTACTGATAGCTGTGCTTGGCCAATCTAGGACACAGTTGCTCTTCGATTTGACATAGTTAATTAAAGTTCCGATATCTATACTGCGCGTGATAGTAAGTATTAGTAATGGGTGTACTAGAGTAGCCAAACTGTGCAACGTTGGTGCTGCTCTGGGGCTGCATGCAGCCTCATATAGCGCCCAGTGATGTATATTTAATTCAGTGAGTTCAGTAAACCTCAATTCTTTAGGGCGTGAGGTTTCTTAGAATTGCATTCATCGCATTTGTAGCGATCAGCCCCGATCTGGACGATCGAAGCCTTGGAACTCCGTAATAATTAATATATGAAACACGAAAAAGACAGCCAAATACGGTACTTATATTGGCATACTGAAAACAGCAAAGGTGCAGCATTTATGCATTGTTAACAGAAACTCAGTTTTGTTAACTAACTAATGTACACCTTTTTTTACAAGGATTCCACATACTATAAACGTGGAAATTTTCGCGTGTTTATATTTTCAGATTTTTTTATCAGAGACCATTTCGTGGATTAAAATTTTCGCGGTTTGATGCATGTCACGTGGTTCTATGCATCACGTGGTCCACCTATGACGCTCATGAATTGGTTACGTAAAGCGGGGATGTAGAGAGAAGACCGTGTCTTCCGCAACCCACTGACGTTCTCGGTCTACCTTCTACGACAGTAAAGGCTGCAAATGATTGTGTGTCGCTTCAAGAAGGTTTCTCTACGAGGGCTGACCGCAAGCGAAAAGAGAGAGTGAGTAAAACGTGTACAGTGCCTCGGAACGATTGAGCATCGCTCGTTATGCAAGCAATCATGGAGTTGCACGAGAAGCCAGACACTTCAGTAGTGTACTGAGCCATCCAGTGAACAAAAGTACGGTTCTTTCGATGCAGAAAAAATATCTCCAGAAGATTAAGCAACAATCATGTGAAGTTCCACTTGTCTCTCTTCCAAGACGGAAACGTGGACGTTCATTGTTGATTGGTGATACATTGGATCATATGATACGGAATTACATTTTGAATCTTCGAGAAGCAGGCGGTGTGGTCAGTGTACCCATAGTGATAGCAGCTGCTCGTGGGATCATCGCCCACGAAAGGAAGGACATGCTGAGTGAGTTTGGAGGTTCTTTTATTCCAACGAAGAACTGGGCTCGTTGTATGCTAGACAGGATGGGTTTTACCAAACGGAAGTTAACCAATGCTGCCAAAGAGAAATCTGGTGACCTTCCTGAGATAAAACAAAATTTTGTTTTTAAGTTTCTAGATGTAGTGAGTAAGCATCAAATCCCAGCAGGTATGGTTGTGAACTGGGACTAAACTGGAGTCCGCATGGTCCCTTCTGGTAACTGGACTATGGAAAAGAAAGGGTCCTGTCAGGTTGCTATTGCAGGTTTGGATGATAAACGAGAAATTGCGGTATTGCTTGCAGTCAACATGTTATGTGAAACCCTACCCAGTCAAGTGATTTACCAAGGTACCACTGATTGTTGTCTTGCCAGATATGACTTTCCTGATTCTTGGAACATAACTCATACTGCTTCCCATTGGTCAACAGAAAGCACCATTTTAGAATACCTAGAGAAAGTGGTCGACCCATACTTTGTCCTGAAAAGACAGGAATTAGGACTGCCCGAGAAGTACCATGGCTTATTGATTGTTGATGTTTTTAAAGCCCATCGAACAGACGCTGTACAAAAATTCCTAGATGCAAGGTACATTTCTGTGTTGTATGTGCCAGTGTGCTACACAGACAACTTGCAGTCAATAAGTCATTTAAAGAAGACTTACGGCAGTTATTTCAAAACTGATATGGCGATCAGATCAGACAACAGCTAGACAGGGGTACTTCTATGTGCGACATTACTGTAGACCTCAGATTGTCATCTATTAAGAATTTGCATGCTAGCTGGATTGTACACGCTTATAAGGCAATATCTTAGCGTCCTAGGCTCATCAGAAGTGGGTTTCTCAGACTGGTCTATGCATCCCTTGTCCCTTCCTTGTATTGCTTCAGCAAAACACTCGGTGTCTGTTACTACTCCTTCGCAGTCCAAGAAAGTAAAGTTCTGTGACCAGTGTACAGATGACCTTTGCAATGATATCGATGCCTCTGTTGCATTGATTGTAGAATACTTCAAGTCAGTTATTTCTTATGTATTACCATCACAATTCTGCCAGTCAAGGTTGAATGGGCGAAATGGCAGCAATGCTTGCACGGTTATATCTATTTGTGTAGCTACCTAGATTATGCTAGATTGTGTGCACGTACCCGACAGTGGTACTGTAGAGCCATCACAACAGACCATCAGAGCTTTCGTTGCATGTATTGAAGAAGGCAACAAGTGTTATGATAGTGCTGGGTGCAGAGGCTTTTTGTCCGTTTACGGTGCGATAGAGAGTGCCTGTTCGGATATGAACGTGACAATTGCCAGAGGAGGAAATTTTGGCGTATGGGATTACGACCAGTTCAAACAGGATCTGCTGACTATCAGAGACAGAGCTGTTGGAGCAGCACAGTCCATACCGGTGTACTTGTAATGCCAAGTCACTTTTCAGTCGCAATTGCATTCGATCCTCGCAAGTTGTGTCTTGCTGTGTTTGACAGCCACTCTCATCATGGCAGTGGTATGAAGCTTGTTGCCTCCATAGCTGTAGCTTCATTAGATGACGTTGGTATTCTGCACATGGCAGAGTTTCTTGATTTTTCTCTCAATGGAAATGGCTTAGCAAATGGGACTATGAAGGGTGCAGACATTATCTTGATTCAGTAGTTTGAGTAGAGTACTAACAGCAGTGCAGTTTGATTCCATTGTGTTGTGTTACTAGCTAATACAGTAGTTCTTCTACAGTATACAGTACTATTAGTATAAAGTTTGATACTAGTGAACAGTATCCCTTATACGAGACTTTGCACGGGGATGTCACGTGAGGAATGGGCCACGCCTTCATAAATTTTCGCGTCGTGTTTATTATCGCGGAGAAAACTTTAACCCCAAAAATAGCAAAAATTTTGGTCAGACCTTTCCTCCCGCGTCATAATCGAGAAAATGGTGACGAAGTCGTTTAGAACAATTCTTTTGACTGCAGTATTTAAATGTAATGAGTGACAATAACACTTAACCAATTATTTAATAAAAATTATATAAATATCACAGATAGGTGAGAGAGTTTGTGACGTTTCACAGATGCAATCACGTATAGAAAAGTGTAACGCTTATATTTTCAACTAGGATCCATGGCCCGTCCTTCGTACGGGCAAGATACTGTAGTGTAAAGATAGGTCTGTGACGTGAATCTTAGTTGCGAGGTCCCGGATGTGCTGAATGAATTCGAATCTTGCTCTTTGCACTTGTTTTGATAGAAATCGACAGATTCCGTGTAGTGCTTAGTGAAGAAAACCTGTAGGTTGGATTCGTGTCGAGTGTGCGCGCCGATTTCGGTTGCGAACGGACAAAAGACGTGACCGCCAAACGCGTACACACACACACACACACACACACACACACACACACACACACACACACACACACACACACACAATTTGAGCTTTATATGTTAGATATAATATATATAATATATTATTCGTCTACGACCCACGTGGCCTGCGTTTCTAATTTTTGTGAATTAATGAAAGCTACCAGTATCCCCGTCGTTACGGTGGCGTAGCGAGTGGCGTTGGCTACACCGCGGGCTATCATTTGTAGGCATGGTCATAAAAATCGTGGACTGTAATTACGTACGTGTGAGGAGCAAAGCTGTGTATAGTATATACACCACCCTTTGTCCAGTCTGGATCCGCCATTGATTCTACAGAATCAGTCATTAGGAAGTCAATAAAGTAGGCGTGTCCATAAACGTGGGCATGTCCCGTAATATCGTTAAGTTTAGCCTTCCGTTTCTAAAGGTCATGCTATGCCCCTGGTTGCTATTATGCGTCTAAAACATTGTAGTCTGTTAGAACCCTTGTTTTGACTGACTTTATGTTGCAGGTTTGCGTGGTAGCTAAAGTTGTTCGCTTTGCATGTAATTGTAAATATATTACTAATGGATACGTATAAAAAGTCAACTACAAAAATTGTTTGCATTTTTAGAAAATACTCAATATCATATGTTTATATTCATATTTAGAACTATTTGCTGAAATTGCAGAGGAACACTGTTCAACTTCAACAACATTTATCGGTACTAATTTGGATGACGTAACTAGCTTGGAAACGTCAGTTTGAAACATCTTGTTATCTACGAACAAAGATATCAATGAAACAAACTTATGATCTAGGACGAAGAAACGTACGAACAAGTTGCGGCCGCAACGTACAAAACAAACCCTATATTTAGCGTCATGTGACTAGTCAATAATACTTTTGCTTCTTCTACACCACCTGCAGTAGCAAAATACAGAGTTCAGGCGCTTATCGTGGCATGGGTTGGACTGGTGTAGCGTGCTGAGATTACACCCATGCTGAAATTGTATTTTACAGTCTGCGTATCTTACAGTATCGTGGCATGGGCTAGACCGGGTTATAGCCATCATTTCTAGGCGTGGTCATAAACATCGTGGACTGTAAATACGTGTGAGGACCAGCGGCGTCGCGTGGGTGCAAAAAGTGGTGGGGTTGACGCGCTACTGAGACTTCGGCTTCGATCATTGATATTAAAAATTTTGAAAACGCCCCCGAAAAGTGGTGGGGCTTCAGCCCCACTGGCCCCTATTACGCGACGCCCCTTGTGAGAACGAAAGCTGTATAAAGTATATTCACCATATTTTTCCAGTCTGGATCTGCCACTGATTCTACTGTTCAGTCAATTAGAAATCAAAAGGTGAGCGTGTCAATAAACGTGGGCGTGGCCATCAAAGTAGGCGTGTTTCGTAGCGTTGCGAAGTTGAGTCCCCCCATTTCCAGAGGTCACGTTACGCCCTGCTCAGACAGGGATTATTTGTTCTCGTAACTGAACAGCCGTCATGTTGAAACTGTCCACTCTTCTATTTAATAATAATATATTTTCTCTTGCACCCAAACAAGGTACAGTTCCCACTTAGGGGCAGACATCGACTACACACGGACAAACTACATATACACCACTATCATGCATCCACTACAATACGTAAAAAGGAAAAAGGAAATACAAGTACATATCTCCACTAAGTATATATACATATCTATGTATTATGATAACTAGCTATCATTAACTACATTGACCATATTTTGTTTCTAGAATATGTTCAACGTGTGTACCCTCAAATCTAATTATTTTGTATAATGCACTGCACGATCGTAGTCGATATTTGTAAACTGAGCATCGATCGCTCGTGCACATTTGAATTGAACGGGCACGCCGTAATACTTACAAAATCCGCAACAGATATTACGTGACCTTTAGGTGCGCTCATTGGTCCATTGCAGATGTTAGATCAGCGATACAACACGTAGGTCACTCACTTCACACTAGTAATCAACACTAACCATTTATTCAATTACTAGGCAATTCTATACTACAAAGGATTTAGCTACACTTAGCAAACACCACAAAATCGGAGATATGATACTGCGGTCTCCAGCTAAACACAACAAACACAACACTAAGCTACCAACAGTTGCAACTCGCTACCTCAATCTTGTCTACCAAAGCAATTTTTAAGTTGACAGTGCAATGACTTCTTAACTTACTAGGTACTAGTAAGTCACTAGCTAATTCGGCACTCGGACGTCTGTTTCCGCTCCTCGCGCTGTCAAAAGACTACTGTCTGTTATAATCAATTACTTGTATGCCAACCACCCCCTACCACCTATTCAAGTGCGTCCGAGTTGTGTTTACACTGGCTATACGCCTACGCAAATCCTCGGCTCATGAGATCGATTTACAGACCTATCTACATAACTTACGCTCTCCTAGACGTCTTTGCCATTACTACTTTACGTGTTCTGAGTCCAACAGCGTCGATTATGAAGACAGTCTTTCTCTACGGCATTCTTTTTGTCTCTGGGGTAAGTGTGTCCTGCTGTATGTGTGTCCATCTAACCCCGGCATGCATTCCCATCTTTGTACTGTCTGCTAGCATTCTAGCTTCCTAGCTAGAGCAGCTAGAGAATCTATTCTTTACCCTGTAGAAGGCTTACCACGGCTGCAGTAGTTTCTATTTCTCTGTTCTATAGTTTGAAAGCATTTCTGGAATGGTATCTGACCAATGCTTGGCAGGCAGACTGGTGGAATCGGTAAACGTTGTCTGTCGTGGGCCAATTGTTTTTAATAATTATTTTCTGCTCTGTTCTCTTAGTGCACAACTGCAGTGCAATACTTACAAGGAGAAGTAGGGGTACGTTTCTTGATAGACATGCAAGCTAATCAGGATCTTGCCTGTTCACTGCCATTCTTGTTCATGCGCCTCACTTTGATCTACAACTCGCGTTTTACAGAAAATCCAACGCTCATACGATGCAAAGATCGAAGAACTGCTGGAGAACGGACGTCAGCGTGATCAACAGCTTGAGGTACAGTAGGTCTCACGTTGAGGTACGGTATAGGCCTCGCGTTTATTATGCGGCTAGACACATAAATGATTATCGTTTACGACACTGGTTTGAGGTTGTTATCATAACACACTCACACACACACACACACACACACACACACACACACACACACACACACACATGCACACGCACACACACACACACACACACACACACACACCACACCACACCACACCACACATGCACACGCACACACACACACACACACACACACACACACACACACACACACACACACCACACACACACTACACACATTACACGCACACTCACACACACACACACGCCCACGCACACACATACCACACACACACACACACACACAACTGCAATCACTAGTAATGTGTACCTAGCGTAATGACTTGTACTTTGCATGTATATATCTATAATATATCTAGATTTGTATACTTGATGTGCAGTAACTCTGCACTGCACGTGTGTTTTCAGGCTATGTGTAAACGGTCTAGACTACAAAATTTAGTATTTTTCTACTTTAGATTTGATTCATTGCCCGCGTTCTCCTGTTCTGTAAACGTCTAACAGGAAATTCAATAAACAATTAAAATTGCAGAAAGTTACATGAATGGTCTATTTTATGTAAACATTTGAGAAATATGATTATTCTAGTCAATTAGTGGAACAAACAACAAGTATGGTATAGGCAGAGGTTTAACCAAATTGACTGCCTTGAATATTAGTTTTAATCATAATCGTAAACAAGGAAATATAACATTTTATTAGTAGATTCAATGTACGCCGTAACTATATGATATAATTATGTAATTAAGCGCATTGTTGTCTTGTCAGGCTGTATTACCGGCACGTTCTTGCCGTGACATACGGGATGTAAACGATGGTATTTACTACATCAAACCCACCGGTAAAATTGTCAACAATCGATGGAGTCATTAAATAATACATTGAGAAATGATTTGATTTGTAGGTTCTGAAAACTCTTTTCCTGTCTATTGTGATATGTCTAATGGAGGTGAGTAGTTTATTTAATCAAACAGCAACTGTTCGTCTTCATGTGTATCAGCTATATATATATATATATATATATATATATATATATATATATATATATATGCATGTTAATATCAACAACTCTAACAAATACATTTATTTTAATTAATGATAAATTTTCTTTAAGGCAATGTCACTATAATACAGTTAAGTGTACCTGTTGGATGGTTTTGTAGGCTACACAATGGTTTATAAGGTAGTCAGTGGAGTTCTAGGAAACCTAACAGATCTGTGGATTAATGAAGGAGTTGCCAATGAGACGCAAGAGGACGCTTTGAACACAAGCAGCGTTTTCAAAGGTCATTATAAGAACAGAATCGTTGACATATGGAGAGTCTATAGACCCAAAGAGGTTAATAAAAACTTAGTAACAATGCATTTAATCAATAGAATCATGATACTAGTCATACTATTTTTGTTGTGTAATGTGTAGGTTGTTGTTGTGTTGTACACAGCAGAAGTTGAAGTGCTTCGACTGGTTTTTGATGGCCACTTGAGCAGCAAGACTGATTGGTTTAGCCAAGAACGACTTGCTTTCTCACCGTACACTGATTTGAAAACAAATTCCACCAACTTCTTTTCAATCAAAGGAGATAAGACTCGTTATTGGTTCATCAATGCACACTACGGTGGCTGTGATAATGACGAAGGCTGGCTCGTCTTTTACTCTCCTGGTCATCCAGCTGGTTGTTCTTGGGATCTTGTCACTGATGTTAAAATCAAATACAGTCGTGCTACAGCTGCTACAACCTGGGCAACGGGTATGGATGTCATCCATGTCATTGCGAATTACAACTGTTCAACTTTTGTGCGTACTTCCTTGCTACTACAGGTGATGTAGGAGAAGCAGACGTTTTGGCTGTCTTTGTTGACTAATCAGGCAATCACTTGACGTTGTGTTCTGTTTTTGTTCGTAGTCCCTAATTGATTGGTGTTTATGTGCATGCAATCTAGCCTTTGCAACGTCCCACTTTTGTGTTGGTAGTTGTGTATGTGTAGTGCTTAATCCTTGTAGCTTCTGAGTACACAAGCAGTAATGTTATGCAATTATACAATGTGAGAGTATCAACAGCCTTCTTGAGCATCTCCACTTACGTATATGTACAATCATTGATATACATATATCTGATCTAGTAGCAAAACCAGTGTACACTGTTTTTAGGTCGCTTTTGTTATATGTACTGTAAATATCAGGAGAAATTTTCTGACGTTTTAGTTTCGGGCCATGCAGAGAGAGTTGCGACATGACGATTTGGTCACGTGAAATTATGGGCGCCATTTTGTGTCCAGTTATATACACTGATCGGATCTTTCCAAATTCTGATTGCATTTGGACCGAATCCAACCTACAGGGTTTCTTCACTAAGCGCTACAAGGAGAGTGTGTCGATTTCTACCGAAAGAAGGGAGAAGAGCAAGATTCGAATTCATTCAGCACATCCGGGACCTCCCAAAATAGATTGCACGTGACGTGTCAACACGCTCAGCATGCGTCTCTTCCGTCAGAAAACTACAGTATTTTGCCCGTACAAAGGACGGGCCATGTATCCTGGTGCAAAATAATTAAGAGAACGGAGGAGAGAGATGGTTCAAGCTGTACTAGAAGAGAGTAATTTTGAATCAGAAATTTGAAAATAAAGGAAAGTTTAGCATTTTTGTTAAAAACCAGCTCACCGCTCTTTCAAGAGGTAGCATGAGAGGCACGCTTTGGACATCGTCAACCATTAAGAACTTTGATTTGCTTGTGCATTTGTTGAATAGAGCCTACATTTGAATCAGCAGCATCCATTGCCATCTAGAAGGACTCTTCAACCAATTATGTCGACCATCTCTTCTAACCCTAGAATAGACCATCTTCTCTCAAACTGCAGCATCTTTGAGAACAGGAGAAACGTTGCTGTGTGACAATGGATGAGATGTCCATTAACCCAGGAGCTGCATGAGTTTGATACAAGTAGTGGTCAGAGGCAAAGTCACACTGCCTGGTCATTCTAAGCATGGGGGTTCCACACACTTTTAGGTTAGCATCACGATGGAAGCAGCTAGACAGTTGCTTACTACTTTACTGACAATTTTACTTTTGCCACTGTCCTCTATCCCATTGTATTGAAAATTATATGGTGCAAGGACCATAATTGCATGGTAATTAATTAACATGAGAGGTAATTGGAAATTAAAAATATAGTATAACTATTAATATGTTACAAGCAAAAAATAAAGAAAACTTTAAAGGTGTCTCTGTGCCTCTGCGTTGACTAACCTCAGTCTGTCTACACTTGCAAAATCTCTACTGAGACAGTCCGAACTCCGAGGTAGCGCTCACCATGGCAGATCTCACAATTTCACGAGTTTCACTTCCCGTTGATGCCATCACTTAGTTTTTTAAGTACACGTGTACAAAGAAAGTAACGTAAGATCTTTCAAAACGACAAGTGGGCTCTAACTCAATCTTTCGTCATCGGAAAGACAGCATCATGCACTATTTTAGTCCAGTTCAATTTGTTCGTCTGTAGAGTTTCGTTTACAAACAGATTCAAGCGTAGTTTCTAAAACTTTCTACTCTGTTCTAGTTATAGATGTTCTCTGCACAAATGTAATAATAAATTAAAAGTAGCATTATATTATTTATACTTGCAATAATATCGCATTTAGTAAACATTTAAATACGTAGCATTTCATTAAGGTAAACTACCCATGACTCTTTAGCGCTTTGCTTGTTGCCCAGTTATTGTGTGTGTTCCATTAGGACAGTTTGTACAAAGTGAGGATTACTTTGGAATAGATAACAAGCGTTATGGCTATATACATATGCATTAAATTCTTACCTCCTGATTCTTGTTGGTCTCGTTTCCACGTCTCCTTTCGTAGTACTGCCCGCCTTCCTTGAAAGGTCTGGCACAGAAGAGTGGCCAAGACCCCGGACGTTTCTTTGCCTACGGTCGGTGCGAAAAAGAATCCGGGACATCGTGCATGGTCCAGGCTTCTCACCGTTTCATGTCTTCACACTTACGTAGAACGGTAGCCTTGAAGTTCCGGGGTGTCTCCCAGGAAAACGGTCTGAATCAGAATATGATCAAAC
The DNA here is from genome assembly GCF_963422355.1 of Corticium candelabrum. NCBI lineage: Eukaryota > Metazoa > Porifera > Homoscleromorpha > Homosclerophorida > Plakinidae > Corticium > Corticium candelabrum. Next base: position 2,289,374 of record NC_085101.1, on the reverse strand, counting down.
CGAGTTCGGAAGTGATTCGAGTGAGCCAATCAGCTAGCTGCCGTCACTCAAAGCTGCCGCCATTTGAGTGGCGTCCAATAAACGTCGAGATTTCTGTATTGGCATGCACGGCTTCTGGCAAAGGCGTGTTCGACAATTACGTCTAAAGACAGCTCGTACTTGATTGCATATACGTCTTCCGTGATGTAAAACTGTTCTGGAACATGCCTATAAAACAGCAGCCAAGGCTCTCGAAATTGATTCAAACAGCGGACCGCTGTAGAATACACCTTCAGTAGCCGAGACGACTTTGGTACGTTTCCCACCGGATCTGGTAAGTTAGTTCACAGTAAACCTATCACCTACCATCATGACGAATTCTCTTGACGTGTTGATGACGCTAGTGGTTATCTGCAGAATACGATCGTTCTTAGCCATTGTTTGCACGATAGAGTCGCTGATGACAGATAAGTGATCGCGTTGTAAACAGATTTTCAGTAACCTAGCTAAAACAGCTGGAATCTGAGTCAACTGTTAACTTTCTCTAAATATTTCCAACTTTGAATAAAGGTACTTTCACACACGACACACTTTGTCAAGACAATTCGCAGCCATCACAGTTGCTTGATTACAACCCTTCTTGGCCGCACATACGTGTAAAATGTAGTAATTGATTTCTTATGGTCACATCGGGTGGCATAGCGCTATTCTTTAAGTAAAGAGATGTTTTTACTGTTACTACCCTTACATTTCGAATTCACTTAGGTAACTACGCCGATTTTTGAACTGCATTTGATCGTATGTTGATTTAGACCGTCTATTATTTTATGGGAGACGGTCTGGAGCTTCGAGGCTAGGAGAACAGATAATTAAAGAGGAAATCAATGAGAACACGCAAGCTCTCGTCTTGACAATAGGGTTTCATGAAAGGGCGTGAAACCAATCTACGTGTCGCTTAGACGGAAACAGAAACTAGATTGATTGAGACGCATTCCATATATGGAGTTCACCGTGCACTGCACATGCTGCGCACCTTCGAAGCGCGGGAAAGCTTTCTCGAATTCCCTCTTTCTTTCTACTCGGCGCGCCAGGCGTCATTCTGCAGGTGAATTCAACTGCATTTAATTTTGTTAGTCTCTAATTATCTGTATGTTGATGTTGATTTTGTATGTTTCCAAGTGCCATATTCGTAATACAAATGTGTAGCATAACTTCAGTAACGTTTTGCTCGATTTTACAAACTTGCTTTTCAATATTCTCAGCAAACATAACCATCACGATTATCATATTCATAAGATGCAAAAAGCAAATATGATTGCTGCTTACAGTTAACAACGACAGCACTACTGCTACTGACATAAGCTACACAGTACCGCGAACGTCTTTGCGCTCAGAGCAGTTAGAGAAAGAAACTAACAATGACAATGATCACATTTGGAACTTGAAACAGTAAAAACTGACACTTGCTCAAGTAGGACATAGGACTAAGAAGGCGATACTTGTCGTCATAATCATCACTGGAACCATTAGTTTCTGTTTTAGTGCTAATATTTGATTTCGGCTCTTCTTTGTTTTCTTCTTTTGTAGAGCCATAGTGTTCCCTTTTTTTATTTACATTCCCCTTTCCTGTGGTTTCTCCTTTGTTTGTAGGGCCTTTGTGTTTCTTTTCACTTAATTCCGGATTTTGTTTGCCTTCTAATTCCGGATTTTGTTTGCCTTCTAATTCCGGATTTTGTTTGCCTTCTAATTCCGGATTTTGTTTGCCTTCTAATTCCGGATTTTGTTTGCCTTCTAATTCCGGATTTTGTTTGCCTTCTAATTCCGGATTTTGTTTGCCTTCTAATTCCGGATTTTCTTTGTCTTCTCCTTTTTTCTTTGCAAAGTGCTCGTGTATCTTTTTAGAGCTCTCGTGTGTCGTTCTGGAGGTATGCCATGTTGTGCAGAATGGCAATACTGACATTATCATGATAACAACGATCAAAGAAATTCGCAACATTATTCCAGAAATCGGCAAATAATATGCAGTTTTTTTCAAATATTGGGCAAAGTATAGCAGAAGAAAATAGCCGGCTGGTATTTGTATCACAACAAGGAACAACACAGCGTACCACCCTGCATAATACTTTTTGTACTCAGAGATAAGTAAACTTAGATGTTTTGTTGCCGTTTTGCAGCCAACTGTATCTTGAAAAGATGTACCGTTCTGTAGTTTCTCATAGGCCGGCTTTTCCTGGCGTTTCTTTTCCTCTTTACGAATTCCCGAGTCTTCTGACAATTCATCCTCTTTTTCGTTTGCTTCTTCTATGTCTGTATCTGTGTGTGGGTTAGATTCTTGTTCGTTTTTATAATAAAACAACATCAAATATGTATCAGCCCACTGATCATATGCATATGCATGAAGCAATGACATGTGCCCCATGAGATAAATGTAAGCAAGAAAAGACACGTACATAAAACTTGTGTCACAGTCGAAATCGGAAAACCATCCCACACTTCGATCCACTCTGTTAACGCTTGCTAAAATGACGACGCTTTGACCAAGAAATGTCAGTATTACTACTAACATAGTTACAGTTGTACTCAAATGTCTATAATGATCAAACTTAAGTTTTATGTGGTATTTTTTAAGCTCAGCTGTTTTGATGATTTCCTCCAAGCACGTTAAACCTTGATTAATGCGCACACTAGTTAGCACGGAGGCAATAAAGTAGCAGACCATTGTACATGTGTAGGCCAGTAGAACCTTCCAGAACGCGCTGCCTCGATCTGTCTGCTTGTCGTAGCTGTTTTCTCCCATAACTTTCAACAGTTTAATAGGACCATAACACAACAAACTCCCAAACAGAAGTCTCATTATGACAGAGGGAAATAGCCCTGGCCAAACATAAATGTCCTTTATTGCTTGCTTTATTAAATCTATTGTAGAATTTTCTTGTGGTAGATAGGATATTCTTTTGCCGAGATATTTCTCACTTGTCAATCCAATCAAAAGTGAGCCTAGAGATGGCAACAATGTTGTGATATTCAAGGTTTCTAAATTGTCGGAGATCTGACATGTTTTGTTGTAAAGAAACCGGACAAGTGCACCAGAAAAACAAATGACATCAAGCAAAATGACACAACAGGGTAAAACAAGAACTAACGTTTCACATAATGTAAAACCACTTTTGCAGTCAAAGTTTTGGCCTGTATAGAATCCAGTGGAAATTTCCTTGTAAGTCGGTTGATCATTAGTCATCCATTCGACAAGCTGGGAAACGCCAATAAAAAACCCATCGGTTATGAGCCTTTTGCCTGCTTGCTCGGACCACGCAAATGTTGTATGTAGCGCTTCATGAAGCATTCTAGTCATATCAGACCCTGACACCTTCTGAAAAAAGTCTTCTTCCAGATTGATAGCAAATGGTTCTCTGCTTTGCCAATGGCTGTAGAGTCTAGACTTGCTGGCGTTTCGAAATCGAAAGTTGATTGAAATCAAGTCAGACAAGCTTTGCTTGTTTGACATCGATAACAGCACACAATCTCCTAACCAAGTGCAATTAATTACATTGTCGTTATTCTTTAGAAACAACATGTTATTGGGAATCACCCACACATTGTCAAATCTTCCAGGACACAAATTTGGTATGCCGTATGACTGAAGAGAAACGTCGTTGTATATCTCGTAACAAAGAACGGTACTAAACCCTAACGTAAATGGCCAAAGCGGCTGAGCTGTCACATACGAGAAATCTATTGTCATGCTCAAATTGTCTATGGCAGCGTACATATTGTCCGTCCACTTGAAATCTTTCGCACGAAATGCAATAACCTTTTGTGAATCAAACCTAGAATCCTTCAGGGCATTTTTAAGGCGATAACGGCTACTGTTAATAAAGTTTTCCCATTCAGCTTGTGTATTTAAATTAGCCTTCCCATAGATACCAAATTCATAATCCAAGTCTCCATTAGCAGCAGCTTTGACTACACGTCGTAGCTGTAAATCGTTCATAGACTGGACGTCAATATAAAGAGTGACGACTAGTCGACAATTGTTTGGATTTTTGAAATGCTGTAAAGCATGTTCTAGATTTTGGACAAACTGATGACTAAGGTTTCCGCTGCCCGAAATCAATATTGTCATTGGATTTTCATCGACTTTCTCAGGGTTCGGTATCATCAGAGGACATTGGCAACTCCCTCGACACACTTGTTCGTTGCACAGATCGAATAACGTAAACGCAGAACTAAAGAATGGAAAGCAACATTTGTTAGTCTTACGTTAAAAATTGTTTATTTTACATTCATTTTTTAAAAATGTGTTAACTCAATCTTTACAAAGTAGTGTTGTTCTAGCAAATGCATTGTATCATCATAAATTTAATGAAAATATTTTGTAAATATTACCATTTGCTTAGGCTAATAGAGGCTAGATTTTCTATTTAATTAATAAAAGTGCTTAATGTGTTACAGTTATTAAATGTTAACAACAAACGTACGGTTTTGATAGTGCTTAAAAACTAAACATCTTATCACTTTCATTGATTGATATAATTATATACTTCCTGCTTATGTTAATGTTTCTGGGTGACAAGATGATTACTGTAGACAAGGCAGTTCCAGACTATTGAGGACACCAATTTCGAAGTAAGTAGATCTGCCTTGATCGAAACATTTCTCTTCTCAGCTACAAATTGAAAGGCAGAATTATTAACTTGGACATTACTCTCCGCAATCTTTACCAGTCTTAAGGATCAGTGGATGGTCCGGCAATTTAATTTTCTACATTTCAATTTTCATGTTTCTATTTTTAAATTTTTAGTTAATTTTTTAATTTTTGATTTCTAAACTACACCTATAACTGGCTGCAGCTGTAGGCGACGACTGTGCGAAAACGACGAGGCATCGGACACATTCGACTCTTCCAAGAGCGGGTCGCCGTAGAGTTGATAGCGATGACCAGCCGAGAGTCCGTCGAATCGACCTAGGGAAATATTGCCGCCTCGTTTCCATCCTCTCTTTTTAGGTAAATGACTTCTACCTACACAGTGATACGCAACACTGAATTTTGCCGATCACCTTAATTAATTAGTTAACATTGTATGATTGTTTTAACATCTAAAGTTGTACGCGCCGTGTACAACTTGACTTGCCTTGAAAACTAGAGACAGTTGCAAACTACTCACGTCCGACAATTTCATTGGCAGCTCTTGCGTTCCTCGAAAAAGTCACCATGTCAAATGAGACACTTAACCGTCGTTGCCTGTCCATCTTCTCCACACGCACACTGAAATGATTTTACTAACGATCGACGACTACTGACTGATACGACCTCCTTTTAATTAATAAAGCCGAGGCGATGCGAACACGCCTAACAAACGCTTCACAACACTATTCAAAAACAACATGGGGAGATGCAAGTTGAGGTGACCTTACGTAGACGACGCTTACAAAACAACTGTAGTGGAGGCTGCGAAAGTCTACCCAAGAATGTCTTGCGGTGTGAGAGAGAGAGAAGTCGACCCGTCCAATTATTACTGAGCGGTGGATCGGACTCTTCTAGAGCTGCAATGCGATTTGTTTTGACGTTTATTGTTAGCCACGCATGGAGTTAGGTAACTCTTCTCACAAACAACCAGACACAGACTACAGGCCATGAAAGCTTCAAAGCAAATCGTTTAGCACTAGGTGGAGTGTGAGAACATACGGCCACGCCTTTTCCCTCCTCTCGCAAACAGCTACCTCCGCACACTAGCTACTACAGTGTATCAATAAATAACTCTCTGAACATCAAAAGCTATAGGCTTTCCAAATGTACAAAAGCAATTTGCAAACCGTAGACATCATCACCCTTGCTAGATCTCACACATGATCATTGAGGAAATTCCCCGGGAAGACACGCCCTCAATTTGCACAACCAAATATTGCAGTCGTTAATCTCTAGGTTCTCTATTGAAGCGGTACTCCAATGGCTATTTTCATCATGCATCTATTACCAAGTAATTGTAAAATGATAGACAAAGCGCCAAGCGTTATGAAAGGGAGTATAATAGCCGTTTACTGTTGCTGAGTAAAGATCATGGTTGGTTGCGTGGTGTAATGTGAAATATCGACTTCTGGCCAAGCGGACAGTGTTGCCCGCAATCATTTGACAATTACTTTGTAATAGTTGCATGATGAAAAATAGCCATTGGAGTACCGCGTTAATAGAGAACCTAGAGAATAACGACTGCAATATTTGGTTGTGCAAATTGAGGGCGTGTCTTCCCGGGGAATTTCCTCAATGACCATGTGTGAGATCTAGCAAGGGTGATGATGTCTACGGTTTGCAAATTGCTTTTGTACATTTGGAAAGCCTATAGCGTTTGATGTTCAGAGAGTTTATTTATCGATACACTATAGTAGCTAGTGTGCGGAGGTAGCTGTTTGCGAGAAGAGCGAAAGGCGTGGCCGTATGTTCTCACACACCCCATAGTGCTAAACGAATTGCTTCGAAGCTTTCATGGCCTGTAGTCTGTGTCTGGTTGTTTGTGAGAAGATTTAGCTAACCCCATGCGTGGCTAACAATAAACGTCAAAACAAATCGCATTGCAGCTCTAGAAGAGTCCGGACCACCGCTCAGTAGTAATTGCACGGGTCGACTGCTCTCTCACACTGCAAGACATTCTTGGGTAGACTTTCGCAGCCTCCACTACAGTTGTTTTGTAAGCGTCGTCTATGTTAGGTCACCTCAACTTGCATCTCCCCATATTGCTATTGACTACTGTTGTGAAGCCTTTGTTAGGCGTGGTCACACCGCCTCGGCTCTAGTAAAGGAGGTCGTATCGGTCAGTAGTCGTCAGTCGTTAGTAAAATCATTTCAGTGTGCGTGTGGAGACGATGGACAGGCAACAATGGTTAAGTGTCTCATTTGACATGGTGACTTTTTTCGAGGAACGCAAGAGCTGCCAATGAAATTGTCGGACGTGAGCAGTTTGCGACTGTCTCCAGTTTTTAAGGCAAGTCAAGTTGTACACGGCGCGTACAACTTTAGATGTTAATGCAATCATACAATGTTAACTAATTAATTAAGGTGATCGACAAAATTCAGTGTTGCGTATCACTGTGTAGGTAGAAGTCATTTACCTAAAAAGAGAGGATGGAAACGAAGCGGCAATATTTCCCCAGACCGAAGGTCGATTCGACGGACTCTCGGCTGGTCATCGCTATCAACTCTACGGCGACCCGCTCTTGGAAGAGTCGAATGTGTCCGATGCCTCGTCGTTTTCGCACAGTCGTCGCCTACAGCTGCAGCCCGTTGTAGGTGTAACCAGTGAAGCAAGTCGCCATACAGCTAGCAGCGCAACAGCTCCAGCATCTGAAACTTCATGGACACCATCGCCGCATTCCTCTTGGTCTGCGCTTAGATCGGTAGCGCCGAGCCGCAAGAAAGCGCGATCGCAATATGCAGTCAGAGAAATTAAGAAGAGTGTTGACCTGTGGACTATGGAAGTCGTTCGAAACAAGCTGCAGCTAGCTGAAGTACGTTCGCAGACGTACGTTCGGTTTGCCGAAAGTGACGTCAGCCTACTACATGTTACTGACTTAGTTCAGAGTCACTTCAAAGTTTAAGGTGTTGTTTCGTGTGACGACCGAATTATTCTAGTGGACAGCCGCGGCGTACCGTTCACAGATGACGACGGAACAAGAGGTAGGATTTACGTTACGTATATGCATGCACAGTATGCATGACGAGGTGTTTATGTAGCAGTCTCTGCAGCAAGCAGCGCGGTCTTCTTTAATTTGTCTGTGCATGAACATGTACATCACCCTAAAGCCTTGCATGCTCAAATGCACCAGCAAGCATGCACGCACTCTATCTGGTGTGTATATACGTTTACGCTTTAATTAACTAATTAACATAGTTGCTTTGGATGCATGCAAGCGTAGACTTTTGGAAGGCACCGTCTCGAAGAATCTGTGCGGTACTCCGGTCGGACTATGACTCACTTAAGTGCTACCTGCATTCTATATGAGAGATGGCACCGATCAAAAGAAAACGAGCTTCATCGGCCACCGCCTCGTCAACGGCGTTTGGTTACGGCCAGCTGCAGTCTTTGAGCTCCAGCACTCATGCCTCATCTCGGGATATGTATATCCTTTTCAGGATCGACGGGAAAGTAGAAGACGCGCTAACTCAGCTTGGCTGCCTGGAGTCCAGCTTCGAACGAGTACACGAGCAATTCGAGAACATCCAAGACAAGATGGAGCAAGTGACACGCCATCGGTTGCCATCGAAACGACGCACTAAATCGAAAACAGCGACAATATCAACAAGAATGATGCGTTGCAAGATTTGCCACCTGCTCAGCAGAAGTCCGATAACAGTGTCTATTTACTGCCGACAATGGTTCGGCTGCGAACGTTGCACTTCTCAATGCGTTGCCCACTTTGCAACGCAACATGGTCAGACGACAAACGTCCGCTGTCTCTTCGCGGTTTCGACGACATGATAGAGCTCAAAAAATGCGAAATGAACTTGGGAGCGACGTAGCTCACGACGGCAGCTCGTCGGACACGGAACTACCAATCGTGTTTCCATCTGCCACAACCCAAGGGTGCCGGTTCCTTCTCGGCATGCAGCTTGACAGCAGATGCGAACGTACGCGCCGACAATGACAGCCCAGGGATCATCGAGTAACACGGTAGAACTCAATCTACAATCATTGTCTGGCATTATTCAGTCTAGTAGCTATACCTAGCATTGACATAGTATTCTACTTAGTAACTAGCTCTAGCTGTAAGCCGCGGTGTTCTACGTTACTTGAGTTATTAATTGAGTTGGGTTGGGCAAATAGAGTTCAGTTGAGTTGACTTTAACTAGAGTCCAGAAGGCTTTGACGATGGACGTGCACGTCTGTTTACTTGGTGAGTCGTGCGACGTCATGCAAATGAGAAATGTGACCTGCTATAATGTACCACGCCCACCCTTGTATACGGTACCGGTACCGTGGACTACATCTAGAGTGTGCCCGTAAAAGCGCACAATCTACTAATTCATTAATTGTAGTAGGTTGACGGTTTCGATGTTTTAATTGTGTCTCGACTTTCTTAGACAAAAAACGGCGTTCTGTATACTTCTTCACCACAGTTGCCAACTCGACGATCCGCGAGTAGGGAGCCAATATAGATACATATATACAGAAAATAGAAAATAGAAAATTGAAACGACTAAAGACACTAGACACAGCAGGGGTCTCAGCGGGGTCTCAGCGGGGCTTTCATTTGTCCGCATGTCTAAGGAGATCACTTTTCCAACACACAAGCAGGTGTTTGATTTTACTTTACTTTCCATCATGTGCCAAACCATGCTGGTAGCTCTTGACAACTCCGCTCGAACACACAACGTTGTGCCAGTGAATACCGCAGTCCGTAGTTGTGTAAGTACGCGCATTGTACACAACACGCTACCTTTACCGTAGATAAATCGGTTGGACGGATATATTCGTAGCATTTCCCCTCCAACCGGTTCATCTACGGTAAAGGTAGCGTGTTGTGTACAATGCACGTACTTACACAACTACGGACTGCGGTATTCACTGGCACAACGTTGTGTGTCAGAGCGGAGTTGTCAAGAGCTACCAGCATGGTTTGGCACGTGACGGAGAGTAAAGTAAAATCAAACACCTGCTTGTGTGTTGGAAATGTGATCTCCTTAGACATGCGGAAAAATGGAAGCCCCGCTGAGACCCCGCTGAGACCCTGCTGTGTCTAGTATCTTCGGTCGTTTCAATTTCTATTTTCTATTTTCTGTTAACGTTAGAAATAGAAAAGCGAACTGTCCGTTCAAGTTTCTAGTTTTGAGCACATAGGTGCATAAAAATCAAACTTTAAAAGATAAACCTAAAAATCACAAGAATCAAACATCAAAAGATGAAAACCCATTTTTACAAAAAATAAAAAGGAAAATATATAATTAGAAATTAAAAATTGAAAATTAAAAGTTATAATTTAATAAACAAAAATTTTAAAATAAGAATGCAAGTAAAAAGTAAAAAAATTTAAAATTTAAAAATTTAATTTTAAATTAACTAAAAATTAAAAATTGAAAAATGAAAACACAAAAATTGAAATGTTTTCTTTTTTCCATATTATTTTTTTGTAAAATGGCTTTTCATCTTTTGATGTTTGATTCTGGTGATCTTTAGATTTATCTTCTAGAGTTTGATTTTAGGCACCTATGTGCTCAAAACTAGGAACTTGAACGCGCATTCGCTTTTCTATTTCTAACATGAATAGAAATAAAAAATAGAAAATTGAAATGACCAGGACACTACTGTCTGTTCGCCATAAGCGTGAACTCGGAAGTGAGTAATGAAGTAGAGGTCACGCCAGGTGTGCACATTAGAGCACTAAGGGCTGCTCCAGTTGGACCATGTTATACCAATTATCTTGAATGGTTCCAGTTGCTGATCCGTTGGTCTTACAAGATAATTGGATAATAGCCATTGCTCCACCCGTTTGTGTTTGATATGCACAAGTACTATCCTTCCGTTTCGTTTGTAGAAAGGGCTTAGATAATTTGATAAACAGAAATGCCAGACCTAGCGGTTTCTAACGATACCGAGATCATCGCGAAAGTCCACTAAACAGCAGAGATATCGATGATTTTCAAAGTTCGCGCTTATGGCGAACAGACAGTAGACACAGCTGGGGTCTCAGCGGGGCTTCCATTCGTACGCGTGCCTCAGCAGATGACATTTCCAACACACAAGCAGGTGTTTGTTTTTGCTTTGCTTTCTGTCACGTGCCAAACCACTTTGGCAGCTCTTGACAACTAGTCTAGGGGCCAAGTCTCGCTAGCGTTCAAGTGCGTTTCCTACCCCAGTCCAACAAGCATTTCTTGCTTTAATAAATTAGGAAATATTGCAAGAACTTCATATTCACTAGTTGCAACATTTGCAACACGACCCTTTGCAAGAGAGAAAGGGAAACGTGTTGCCATGGCAACCACCGGTTATTCTTCTTTTTTATACGTCTTCTGGTGTTAGTCCGAGGTTAGAATTATGCATAAACATTACAATAAGCAATTTGCGATGTAGAACACTTCAGCGAATGCCTAGACCGCTATGCAGATACGTACAGGCAACGTTACATGCAGCGTACAAACACCAAGCATTTCAGATTTTTGCCTTTCTTCTACTGATCACAATAGCAACACCAAAAACAGCGTAACAACAGCAGTACCGTGTAGAGCATACGAACAGATGGACGGGCAGACAGCTAAGTAAACGAACAAGGGAAACCGTTCTATCATACTATGCGCATGTGCAACACTACTCATGACAGCAGATACCCAACAAAGCAGAGGCAAAACGAAGAGAAACAGAAACAAGCAAAATTTAAACGAGCTCGCAAATAGGATACTATGTAATCTTGAAAGTTGGGAGTTTCTTGACAACTGATTTTGTGCAATAGCTGTTTCCAGCCGCTGAAGCTGAGATACGCTAATAGCATGACCAAAACGATTTAATAGTTGTACAAGCTGAGTGCTGCCAGTCCAATGATGAACAGTGACTGGCAAAGACAGGTGTTTCGGTGGCTTAACTCTTTCATTCATAGAGCAAAAAATAATATCTTGAGCTATGGACACTAAACGGCGTTTATGGTAAGGTGAAGTAACAGTGAGATGAGAAGAGAAAGCAGATGATAATTCATTTTCACTCTCTTCAGGACCTAGAAAAATGTCAACAAATGGACCTTAGGTAAAAGCATCAACCTACGGAGTCAGTGCTTATCTACGACAAGCCAAGCAAGAAAGTTGAACAAGGTGGCAGGAACCGATCGAACGACGTCCGAATTTTCGAGATCTTGTGGTCCTGGTGGCCATGGACTAGAGCGGATATCTAACATGACGTTCCTCAGACAGGCGGCAGTGTGGAACGCATCCGCAACATCTGTTTGCGAATCTCTTGGCGCAGTCCAATCTATATCAATATCTGCAGCTGAAGAATCATCTTCATCCTCTGTTTGAGAACGACGCGTGTCGTAAAACTCTATAAGGCGAGCACGGGAGATGTCAGAAGCATACAAGAAAGCCACCAGACTTGATTTTGCGATGGCTAGACTTCCCAAACTCTAACCGGTCACCAAAATGGTTCTCGAGACGACGCTTTAACATTTCACTACAGTACTGACCAGGTTGGATATCTGAATCCAAATCCATCAAAGTACGCTCATACATCAACCTCACACCCGACAGAATTACTACTTCATGTTGATGGATGATTCGCTCTTCAACAACCTCAGCAAGACTAGTGAAAGCTAACGCATAAATGGTGCCCTTGTCACCTTGTTCTGCTACACCTGATGCAACTTTCTGTGCTGCAGTCAGTTTCTTCTTATGGGTGTATTCTGAGTAGCAGGATCGGTGGTACTAAATTTCCAAAGCAACAAAGTCTTTAGAGACACGAGTCAGAAGCAGCATGTTCTCGACGTTATAAATTTCCGCAGATCTATGTATTGCTTCGGCAGCTTCCTTAGTCGTGCGTCTACTTATCTTTTCTACCTTTCTGCGTTTGCCAGTATTGTCTCTAACCTTTTTGTCAACAGCCTTACAGAAGAGACATTTCCCCGTAAACCCTCTTGCTGCTGCCGCTGCAGTGTACTTCTACTGATTCTGGGCGGAGCTGTGGGCGGAGCTGCAGAGGTCTGGTCACTAGACAGATCTGCTTCCGTCACGGTTTGCTGCTACGTTCGAGCTTGTAAACACTACTACAACAAGCACGGTTTATAGAACTTAAATCAGACTGACCTAATCTTCGCTCAGAAACTCTAGCCAGATGAAACTTCGAAGTATAGGTTTGGTATCATCGACGGTGGAACACGCCACGTGGCTCGCTCGCATTCAAACCAGCCATTCTGGAATCACCGCGTAAACTTGCTGCGTAAAGAAATGTCCTCCAAGATACAAGGGAAAACTCGATCAACTCTTGGTCTTGTGGACATGATTTACCTGGCAGATTGCACAGACATACACTGAAATCTAGGGCAGGGCGCTTCATAGGCAAGGTAAAACCATCTAAAGTGTACTGCTGGTATTCTGCGTTTAAACTAGCTAAGTCTCGATCTTCAAAGTCTTCGTAAACACTCTCTATTGCCTTCAGCAGCTCTTCCGCGTTAGAAAAAACCCAGATGTTGTGTCGTCGCGAAGTTACTACGCATGCGTAGCAACCGGCCTCTTTCTGTCGTCAAATTGGACAACTTGCGACCTTTTTTTCATGTTGAAACATTCGGAATTCTATTTCTATGCTTATTTTCATTTGATCTAAGGTGATAAACCTTTGTTGGACAAGGGAGGAAACGTAACTCTGCTTTTACAGCACTTTTCCTAGGCTGGCCCATAGACTAAACTCCGCTCTGACACACAACGTTGTGCCAGTGAATTCCTCGGTCCCTAGCTGTATAGGTACATGCATTGTACACAACACGCTACCTTTACCGTAGCTGAACCAGTTGGAGGGAAATGCTACGAATATCTAGCTCTACTAGATATGTACTGTATCTAGATAGGCTCCGCCCTAGCAGATCATCGAGTTGGCAACTGTCGTGAAGAAGTATACAGACTCGTTTGTTGTCTAGGAAAAATCCAGACACAAATAAAACAGCAAAAACTTTAACCTATACTACAAGTAGTAGACTGCGCGCTTTTACGGACACACTACTAGGCATACACGGTACCGTCCAAGGGTGGGCGTGGCACTCTGTAGCAGGTCACATTTCTTCATTTCGTCGGACACGGAACTACCAATTGTGTTTCCATCTGCCACAACCCAAGGTGCTGGAGCCTTCTCGTCACGCATCTTGACTGCAGATGTGAACGTACTCGTCGACAATGACAGGCCAGACATCACCGAGTGACACGGTAGAACTCTACAATCATTGTCTTACACTATTAGTACAGTAGCTATACTCAGCATTGGCATAGTAGTCTACTTAGTAACTAGCTCTAGCTAGCTGTAGCTTACTAGCTACATGTATGACCATGTACTTTCACTTGTAGCCGAACACTGTTCTACGTTAGTTGAGTTAATTAATTCAGTTGAGTTGAGCAAATAAAGTTCAGTTGAGTTGACTTCAAACAGAGTTAAGAAGTCGTTTTAGAACGATGGACGTGCATGTCTGTTTGCTTGGTGAGTTGTGCGACGTCATGCAAATGAAGAAATGTGACCTGCTATAGAGTACCACTTCCACCCTTGTACGGTACCGTGTAGTGTGCCCGTGAAAGCGCATAGTTTACTACTTGTAGTAGGTTGACGGGTTCGATGTTTCAATTGTGCCTCGATTTTTCTTAGACAACGAACGAGTCTGTAGACTTCGTCACCACAGTTGCCAACTCGGCGATCCACTAGTGCGAAGCCTGGCTAATTAGCTTAATACATATGTAATATATATTCGTAGCATTTCTTCTTCAATCGGTTTATCTACGGTAAGGGTAGCGTCTTGTGTACAATGCACGTACCTACACAGCTAGGGACCGCGGTATTTACTGGCACAGCGTTGTGTGTCAGAGTGAAGTTGTCAAGAGATGCTAACGTCGTTTGACACGTGACGGAAAGTAAAGTAAAACCAACACCTGTTTTGTTGGAAATGTGATCTCCTAAAACACGCGTACAAATGAAAGCCTGCTGAAACTCCCGCTGAGACCCCTGCTGTGTCTAGTGTCTTGGGCCATTTCAATTTTCTATTTTCTATTTTCCATTCATGTTAGAAATAGAAGAGCGAACTGCGCGTTCAAGTTTCTAGTTTCGAGCATATACGTGCCTAAAAATCAAACTTTAAAAGATAAATCTAAAGATTACAAAAATCAAACATCAAAAGATGAAAAGCCATTTTACAAAAAATGAAAAGGAAAATTAAAAATTAAAAATTAACAGTTAAAATTTAATGAACAAATTCTTTTTTAAATAAGAAGGCAAGCACAAAAATTAAAAATTAAAATTTTTTTTGTAAAAAATTAACTAAAAATTGAAAATCGAAAAATGGAAACATAAAAATTGAAATGTAGAAAATTAAAAGGCCGGACCATCCACTGACCCAGATGGGTGCCTAAAAATCAAACTTTAAAAGATATATCTAGAGATCACAAGCAGTGTCCGACAAATTGGTAGCCCGGGCGCCCGGGGCAACCAATTTTTTACGGACAACTGAATAATCGGTGTGTAGTTGCCCAGGGACAACCAAGGTAGTGCAACGGATCTGCTTCACGAGGTGATGCAAAATGGCATGTCAGTCTACTGTAACCGCTACATCTAAAGCAATAATAACGCGTAGCAAGAAGACGGCAAATGGCAAATGTCAAACAAGACAAATGCCAAACAAGGCGTATAAAGCTACTAAATGGTGTGATCGAGTGTGCTACTGGGGTACATGTATCAGATGACAAAATGCGGGCGTGAACTGCTGTTGTGAGTAATACATAGTTGCACGTGCTGAGTATGTTAATTAGACAATCTTAGTAGAAGTAACTGTAGTTCTAGAGGTGTCATTGAGCGCCTTTCTTCTACAACTCTTGCATGGCATGTACTTTAGCAAATCATTAGCAGGTCGAAACATCTGTCCAGGTGGTGGCAAACGCCACTCCTCAACACATTCTTACTTCACGTATGCACGCGTGAGACCACAATCAGAAGAAAGGAGGTCTTACTATCACAACTGCTGCTCTGTAAGACTTTCGTTCTAGCTTATAGTAGTCATTCCAGTGTTGTTTTTATGTAGACGTCTCAGTCGTGCATGCTTCGTGTTTGTTTCTGATGGTGTCACAATTTGAAGTCGTGATTGATACTAAGTTACTATACAGATATAATAAATCAGTCACTAATAGTTTCAGCTTGTAATTGTACATGCATAAATTCTATTGAGTATTTGTGTGCTGCAGTAGTGTGTAACTGAACACACATGCGCGCGCGCAAGCACACACATGCACAAATTCCACAATAGACTAAAGTCCGTTCACTCATTAGCTGGACTGAGGAATTCAGCGCGTAGCAAGGCTATCATTTGGTTTCCGAGGTCTAATTGATATCGATGACAGCTCTTGAAGAGTTTAGTTCAATTATAATAATTATTTATTTCTTGCTATGAACGAAAGACCAGCATAAGCAACTTCCGGAATTGTAATAAGTTAGTGGGTGGAGACAAGCCTAATCAGATCAATCTAGGGGCAACGCCCAGTGAGATAACTCTTTATCAAATTAAGGTGTGTAACAAAATATTGATGACGTAAACAATTAGAAACTTGTGAACAAGCAAGCATTTATTGATTTCCTGCATGGGTCTCAACAGAATGGAATTCTATGTTATACTGAAAAGCTGTAGGTTTGAGCGTTGCACCTCTCTTCCTGCTCTCAGAGATGTTTTGATACAGTATTTATTGGTTTGCGTTTCCTGTGACAACACACGCCAAGAATGCAATAGGCTAAGATAGCTTTTTGTACAAACACAACATCCGGCTTTCTTGGTAATCTGTTTAGCTAAGGTCCAACCCTCAGGCACGAGTCCATCTAGTTCGTGAACAGACCTTAGTAGTGTGGTATAAGAGGAAATTGCACGGACACCCCTAGTCAGCAACGGACAACTGAAAGATCGGTACGTGGTTGCCTGGGGACAACTACAAGTTTTGTCAATCTGTCGGACACTGACAAGAATCAAACATCAAAAGATAAAACACCATTTTACAAAAAAAGGAAAATAAAATTTTTTAAATAAACAAAATTAAAAAATTAAATAAAAATTAAAAATTAAAAAATGAAAACATGAAAATTGAAATGTAGAAAATTAAATGGCCGGACCATCCACTAACCTAGAACACTATACAAGTTAACATTTCTGTTTGCTAAAATCTTGCCTTTAAGTTAAAAATCCATCAAAAACTAAAAATAGAAAAACTGTTGTTGACAATATAGATTTGTGTTGTTGACATTAAAACCAAAGTCTATTCTGGAATTATACTCAGTCTGCCTATGGAACGCCCGCAGAACTGCAAATAGCAAGACTTGCGCGCTGCACGGCATTGTTTCATTCTGCTGACGGTAATAAAAACAACCACGTGCACTTTGCACACTTTGTGGGGATTTGTTTACTGTTTACGTATCAAGTTCTATGGCAACTCATCTTCGCATGCAGACTGTCTGCGTATAGCTAGAGAACAAAGTACTTGCCGCCAAAATTACGCAGTAGGTGCATACCTTGTCTCTCTTCCGCAGATGAAGATAAGTCCTAGCACGGCAAGCATCACTCTTGTGTGGCTAATGAGCAATTGAACTGCCATGAGAGTAATGTAGAATCACCGACGCAAATATATTTCAGAAGAGTACCGTATGCAGAAAAGCAACGCGCTCTCCTAGTATTGCGTTCTCACGGTCACGGTTGACGGCTCACATTGAGCATGCGTATAACATTCAACTAAAACAGAGGCACCTGCATCGAGATTTTAGATAAACTTTTTGACATTTACATAGAGCGAATACTAGGAAAGTTAACTCTGACATCTAAAGACTATGTTCTATCAACCTTAAGTAGAAATCACAGCCATCATCTTTGTCAGATCACAAGGTTGATGATTATTGTTATGACTGCAGTAACTATAGATATAGACCCGGGTGGTAAAGCAAATAGAAACATATACCAAGAAGTAGTACAAGACTTGTCTAGATTATGCGCATATATTTACAGTTAGCCGTTGTGCCGACACTTTGATCGTTCCGTAGCAAACTCATCGATGCATATCCTATTCGGAATAAAACGTCCTCCGAGACTTCCGTGACTCGATGTGACTCGCTAGCTCCAAATTGTAGAGAGACTCGGCGAGTTGCAGCTAGTGCAGCCATGGCCAAGGTGATGAAGGCCAGGGGCCGATTTAGGAAGCGCTAGGCTTGACAGGGGCCACAAAGAATCAATTACGCATGATTATCAGATAGCATGATGAAGTAACTTGGTTTCAAGCAGTTAATGATATATC
Organism: Corticium candelabrum; assembly: GCF_963422355.1. NCBI lineage: Eukaryota > Metazoa > Porifera > Homoscleromorpha > Homosclerophorida > Plakinidae > Corticium > Corticium candelabrum. Next base: position 2,271,418 of record NC_085101.1, on the reverse strand, counting down.
TAATAATTGAATTCTTCTTACTCTAGACGATGTCAACACAATAGCAAGTGAATTCGTCTTTAACACTAGACGCTATCCACAATATCTTCAAACGGGAAAGATGAAAGAGTTCTAGGGTCCAGGAAAACTGCTAACCGACTTTGCAGATTATCCCCGCTTAATCTTGTAGCACACTTGTCCTTTGTCAGATTCATGCACGAAAATCCACGTTCGCATTCCACCGTATCCGGACTCATACACATAAGTGTAATGGCCAGCAATCCAAATTGGTCGTATTCTGGCATCTGCGCCAATCTGCAAAAGAAGGTATCAGGCTGCTTTTCGCAGTGAAGATAGACGTAATCAACCGAATCATCATTTCTGTATACGCTATACTGCCTATTGGCAACAGCAGCAGCAACACTGTTCTTGCAGTACCTCCTTACCACTGCCTCTATGTCGCATCTGGAGTGCTTGCGATTTGCAGGACAGAGAAAGCTCAGGTTTTTGATAACAAAATCCAGTTCTGGAAAACGGGCATCAAGTGATCTGCCAATAGCAGCCGTGAAGTTGAAAATATTATTCATCACTTCATGCAACTGACCAAAAGAAAGCTGACCGGATGAAATTGCTTGCTCTTTGAATTTAATAAACTCCTTACAGTCATAGTCTATGTTGTCGACGTCCGACTCCGTTCGGACGTTACCTTCCTGCATACCATCATCAACTTCATGAAGTATAGGCTCAAGAAATGTCTTCTTAAAGCCATCTATTTTCTGATAGGATGTGAAAAGGTCTTGGTCTTTCTTTTGGAGTTGAGTGTTGATGCTGGCTAATATCGGGAGACGGCCACGAAGGAAGTACAGGTACAATTGAAACGCGGGGTCCACTAGCCCATCATACAGCTCTTGTAGTTTTGCACGCTCACTGAGTCGAATTGAGGTGGTATGCGCCTGTAGCTCAAAATAAGATACAATTTCTGGCAGGAGATCTGTAAATCTTTGAACACAGTCATTTAGAGACAACCACCTTACCCTGTGGTATGCCACCAGTTGCTGATATTCATGCTCATTGTCACTCATTTCAATGATGGCTGTTAGTTTCTCTTTGCGCACATGGCTGTTTTTGAAGTGGTTCATGACGGCATCTACAGTACTGTGCACATTGCTTGGTAGTCTTTCTAGTCCACTCTTTGCTCCTAATACCTGCCTGTGCACAATGCAATGCTGAAGGAAGATGTCTTGATTGTAGTTTCTTCTTAGGTGTCCTGATACCCCTCTTCCCTCCGATCTCATCACTGAAGCTCCATCACTGGAGAAGGACACCAACTTCTCCTTCGGTAGATGTTCAGTTTCCACAAACTGGTCGAAAGTCTGAAACAAGTTCTCAGCGTTCGGGCTGCCTTCAATCCTTAATATAGCCAAGAATCTTGTTGCAATGTGACATGCCTGCATGTCAACATATCTGCAGTAAATTATTGCCTGTGCGAAGCCCCCTTTGTCTGTACTTTCATCCATCTGAATTCCCCAACATGGTGATGACTTGATATTTCTTATATTCTCTTTCTGAATAACATCAGCTATTTTAGTAACACGACGTGTGAGTGTCTGCCTACTTCTTGGCATGCCTTTGAAGACTTTGGACTCTACATCGCATGACTGTGCCCACTCAGCGATAGCTTCTCCAAAACTGAGTGGCTTGTGATGCTTTACAAGAGTATAGGACAGCTTGTATGAGGC
>NC_085101.1:2222200-2262200 GCF_963422355.1 Corticium candelabrum | reverse complement strand
GGCATCCTCAAATTGGAGTGTGAATTAACTCTCTTGACATGACCATGCATGCAGCTAGACAGGGAGGACGACCACAGTACGTACCCATACCATTGTTAGAAAGCTGAGACATTACGCTATACTGCAACAAATAGATTCAGTTTGTATCTGTATGCGCTTTATTATATATTCAAGAGGCCATTCAAATTTCCGGCCAAAGGTAGCTTGATGTGATATTCTTACCCAAACCATTTATGATAATGCCACTGATCAAGAATAGTTTTCTACATTTTCATAAATTTTGTACTTAGACAATTGCATTGGACCAAGTTTTTGTGTCTGAATTTATAGCTAGCTAGATGACATTAGCTCTTTTGAAACTCAATTGGGCACTCTATATACTAGGTCGATTAGTATTAATTTTGTTGTCTTTTTTCCTAGGCATCTTATGGGCTTGTTGAACCCGTCGTTCAAATGACATGTTCTTTTTGTAAGGGTGAGATACCAATGCACACCCTCAGAGCGCATTTGGAAGAATGCTCTATGAAGTACGTCATGCAGTCATCATGCAGTCATGTTTTATGTACACATAATTATTGACTATAAAGTGTAGGTTTCAACATATAAATGCTTTGTATTAGGTTGGAATCACAATCCGATCAGTCCAAGGATGTTCAAGTGTCTGGTTTAGGCAGTCTGGAAACATCAGAGTCGAGTGATTTTATTGATTTATATAACCAGGACAGTGAGGTATGTAGAGCAGACAATTAACTGTGCACTGTGAGGCAGTTACTGTTGCATGTTCCAGGAAGACGAATTGAAGATCCAGAAAGATCTTGAAATAGCTGAAGTAGTCTGTGTTATTTTTAATTAATATAGCCATTTGCTAATTTGGATTTTGCACGCAAGTTTCATTGAAGCAGTATACAGTCAAAACAATACACAGTAATAATTGCTAGACTGAATCAAATAACTTGAAAAATATTTTGTCATCATTTTATGTACTACACAACAGCTTTTGTGGTTTTGAAACTATAACATCAATATTTTTATCTTGCTATACATGTGCATTTTCTTAAATTGAAGTGTTTACTGAGTAATCCTGTAAAATGGAAACTAACAGGCAGATGGTGTTACAGTTTCGTAAAATCCGTGACTTGCAAGGCATGGAATATGCTGCCTCTCTTACTGCAGACCAAGAGAACGTATGGCAAACAGTATTGGTTAATATTCTATGCTAGTAGTTCTATACGATGGTTGTGTTCAAGCTTGTGGGAAATTAAATTCTTCACATTTGTGTGGTTCTGGATCAATTTCTGTTTGGAGAATATAGAGAGACTGTTCAAGATTATATCTAGGTGCGGTCTTGTATAGAATAAACAGCGTGCAGAAGAGGAAGCTGTCCAGGCCAAAAACAAGGAATTAGAAAGGAATAAGCAAGATGTTTATTTCATGCATGACTGCATGCTGTGTAATATGCAAATGCAGTCTGTCCGTATGCTGTTAGGAACATGAACAAATCCAAGCAACCTTTAAACAACTTTCGCCTGTAGACCCTTCTAGAGGATCTTACGACAGGATTACTGTGAAAGTAAAGATGCCTGACTCTTCTGAGCATCGTCGTTACTTCCATGGCCAGGACACACTTCAGGCAAGCTGTACACGTCATGTCTATTTTATGTATAGATATGTACAACTGTTGCAAATATGGAGAATGTAGGTAGGTGGTTTAGGTGCAAATGAACACCCTGCATGGCTAGTTTGTGAGTCAGTAGGTGTGTTCACACTATGGTTTGCAAGCCTGGTTTGGGCTTGTTATCATAATTGAGTTAGTGTTAAACGTTGCAAAGTTGGTTTGCGGTTACTTGAGTCTGGTTTGGAGCTATCAAAACATTCCTAGCTGTTTAGCGTCTAGTAACCAGAGTAGCAGTCTGCCTAGCGCATAGCTACGAGAGTAGCAGTGGAAATCATCATCTTACTGTGGTGAATGCTGCTAGACACAGGGCGTCAACAGCAAGAATCTCGCGCGTGCAAGATGACAGAAGACGTCGTTTTCGTCGATATCGCAGTGCTAGCAATGAGTACCGAACTGTTGTGTCGTTTGTCATGCGGAGTATTCTAACTCTGTTGTCAGACGCCATGTCTAGAGATTCCTGCTCAAACAACTGATCACAATAGCGTGCTAGGTTGACAAACCAGGTAATCAAACCCAGTCCAGTGTGAGCACAGGTTTGTACTGTATGCTAATTTCCTGGTATCACGCAAATCAAACACAACACACCATGGTTTGCAAACCATAGTGTGAACACACCTGGTATAAAGACGTCTTGAATAAAATATGTTAAATACTTGCCTGAAGAGAATCTGAATGGAATCATTCTTATTCTGCTTTTATGAATGAATGCGTACATTCAACACATTTGGGATTAGAACAGGCAGGTGGAGGTTGCAGGAATGTAATTTATGACATTGGCACAATGTGCCTATGCTAGCTATAAGTACATGTACTTGCACATGAAGTGATTACTAATATCACTTACAACAGGAATCCTGGGGAAAAGAGGACAATATAGCCTTTGGTTAGTTTGTTTTGGTTGACTTGTAGTAGGATTATGCAACATTTGATACTTTGGTGAACTTAAATGGGCATTCCCAAGATATGTGATAGGCTACTGGCTCCGCCTTCGCTTGCTAATGGGCTATTCCGTATACACTAACAAAACATATGGGCGCTATCTCAGAGCAGCCCGACAAATATACGTAACAATGTTTCATAACTTAAAAACTGACGGGGCGTTCAAGAATTTCGTCCGACAATTGCAAGTGAAGCGTTATTTTGCGCCCCATCAGATCACGTTAGCCTAGCTTACCCTAATAGAGGGATCACGTTCCCGAAAATGTTCTCTCTGTTTCCATCACTCCAAGCACTGTGGAAACCGTCTATAGAGACTGACCTTCTTTCATTTGATTTATTTCCGTCCGGCAGCATTCGAGAGAATCTGTATTTTGTGAGATTCTTTGGTGTTGAAGGCAATGGACGCTGTTGTGGATCGTGTTCTGGCAGTTTACGAGGCACTCATCCCTACGCAGAAACACTTCGCAAACACCAGACCTCGCTATTTCGGTTGTGCACTAAAGGTGCGCAGTTCTCCGCCAGATCTGCCTTTAAATTTAATTAATAAACTATGTTAATTGTGCAGAACACTAACACTTTTACACCCACGCATTCCGCCCTTAACTAACCATGCTTTCACAGCTGGTGTTAATGTGCAAGCTAGTATTTAACTGCCATTGGGCGTGGCATTGGGTAACGCCTACTGTACGGAGTATTCCGCACTGCCTTCTAAGATTTCTGGGGAGAACACTGAGACATCTGCGGTACATATGATTAGGTCATGTGTACTCTTTCCAACTTCAAAATGGCTTCTATACTAGGTTGAATTTCTTTGGAGAAGAGGAAGTGGACAGTGGCAGTCTGAGAAGAGAGCTGTGGCGTCTAGTTGCCAGGAATGCGCTAGACTTTCTGGCATGTGGTAACCATGACAGATGCATACCCATTCATAGTGTGAAACATCTATCAGTAAGAAATCATGTTCTCCTGACTGCCATTGTTAACAGATCAATGTTGTTATAGCAAGAAAACTTTAAGAAATTTGGAGTTTTAATAGCGATGGCAATTGTTCAAGATGGCATGGGCTGTCCTGTCTTTGCACCTTGTGTTTATAGCTACTTATGTGGCAAAACACTAACTGAAATCAAACCAGACATTATGGACATCGCTAATCCAGACGCCTGCTCAATTGCTAAGCAGGTGCTGTTGTAGATGTTCACGTTTTACTTGTTGTTTGCAATGACAGTTCTACAGATTGCAGATGCCAATGGCCCTGAATTTGACAATCTACTGACAATGAAGTGCTGCAAAAGCTCATGGATGCAGGCTACACGAAGCCTCTTCTTCATATCTATAAGCAGGATATGCTGTCTCCATTAGCAGTTCATTTTTGCTTACTCAGTGTAAAAGCTGAGTTAGATCAATTGCGTGAAGGACTGGAAACTCTTCATGTACTGTCAGCAATGATGAAGCACCCTCATGTGTTTCAATGTCTTTTTGTTGCAGAACGCAACCCTCTGACTGCAGGTACATGCAGCACTGCATTAATATTGTACCTGTTTTCTTTCCAGTTTTTTAAACAAATCATAAATTAATTTAATTGTGCTTATATATAGTTGTGCTAAGACTTTGTTAAAAGAGAAGCATTTTTCTAAAAAGGGATCGAATTCCAGGAGAGAAGAAGAAGAAAGTTAAACTATTTTTGTCGCAATGTTAAAGTTTGGAAGGTTTAGTTGTTTGTATTGACTCTGTCTATAATATGACAATTAATTAACTGTCTATGGTATATATACTTGTAGGTGGTGTTGTTGAGAATCTTACTATGGCGGACTTGCTAGTGTTTTTCACATCATGTGAAAACAGTCCTGTCATGGGCTTTGAACCTACGCCCAGCTTACACTTTAACAGCATGGACATCTATCCCACAGCATCAACTTGTGGACATGAATTGTTTTTACCAACTAAATACTATGGAGATGAAGCTAAATTCAAGCAGGCCATGACTGCTGGTTTGTTGTTTTATGGAGGTTATGGAAAGAAGTGACTCCTATGATTCATACAGATCTAGCACAGCAGTCATTTTCTTTTAGCACGCATGCAGATCCACAAGTATCAGAAGCAGGTGCAGGAGTGAACACTTAAATATCAGTTAAAGTGTAGTACTTAGGTATTAAAGGCGTTGAAGTTTCAAGTGTAGTAATTAGTTGAAGTACTGGCTAGCTATAATTATTGGGGCTATAGACTTTGTAGAATGAAATAATATGGTTGGTGGAGTTTGCGAGCACTGAATATTTCTATTCTTGCCACTACGCATGCTTAATTAATTAATATATAACTTTAGCTATACCGTACATATATAGACGGCTCTGTACTTGGCACTAGCGTCGCAAGCCAAGCGCCTTTGTGCTCACTGTGCGACCTTCAGTGTTGCTCGCACGTGAGAGGAGGTGCTTGACGGAAACTCGTGAAGTCGCACATTGAGCAAATCTTGACTTACGAGACTAGTTGTATACACGGTAGATCATGACCGTCTCAAGAGAGGAAGCAGCCGAGGAGCTTCGTCGCCTTATCAGAGGACTGCTGAATAACGCCCAACGGCATTCAGCTAGATTGTTTGGCACCTTTGCTGATGTCAGTCTTTTCTGTGACACTCTGTGCACACATATGAATCGATTGGCCGCACTAGAGATAAATTCTGACATACGAAATTCTCTTGTGTATGTTTGTGAAGCCGCAAGATATTTGGAGCAAGCGAGAGCTTCAGCGAGTTCCGGAGTCGATGATTCGTATCAGGCAACCACCCTACAATCAACTAGTGGTAGACCAAGATTTTGTGTGACCTCTGAGAAGCTACAATACTTTCTAGGCCACGGGTTTACTGTTCCAATCATCGCCAAAATGTTAGGGGTTTCCGTAAGAACAGTTAGAAGGAAAATGACGGACTTTGGTCTTAGTTCACGTGCAAGATTTTCAGACATTTCAGATAGTGATCTTGATGCAGTTGTGAAAGAGCTAAAGGAACTGTATCCTCATTGCGGATACCGAATTTTGAACGGACTTCTCAAGGCCAAGGAGATTCTTGCCCAACAAAGTCGAGTTAGGGAAGCTGTACTCAGGTGTAATCCTAAAGGTGTTGCAGCTCGTTGGCTATGTCTCTCTCATCCAAGTTGCTCTTACTCCGTCTCTGGCCCCTTGGCGTTGTGGTATATTGATGGAAATCATAAATTGATAAGGTATATACGCATAGCTGCATGCTATACATCTACAACCCGGAAGACTAAACGGTAGCATGCAGCAGTAACCATGCAATATTACTGTGTGAAATTGTGATGGCATGCAATCTAATGTTGGATTAATTATTCAATAGGTGAAGACTTGTTATTCATGGAGGTATTGACGGTTATTCCAGAGTTCCTGTATTTCTATATTGTTCAGATAACAATAAAGCAGACACCGTTTTGAATTTGTTCATTGGAGCTGTTAATCAGTATGATCTGCCATGAAGAGTTCGATCTGATCATGGCGGCGAGAACATTGCAGTTGCTCGATATATGTTGAGTCATTCTTCTCGAGGTTTGAATTGAGGCAGCATGCTAGTCGGAAAAAGTGTCCACAACCAGAGAATTGAAAGTTTGTGGCGACATCTCTTTCTGGGAGTCACAAGATTGTACTACGACATTTTTTCACACTTGGAAAATTGTAGAGTTCTTGATCCTGGTAAAGACAATCACATTTTTGCCTCCACTTTGTATATCTGCCGAGAATAAACAAGCACATTGAAACATGGCAGCAAGCGTGGGTTCAGCATGTACTCAGTGGTGCTAAACGTACACCAAACCAGCTATGGATTGAAGGCCTCACCAGTATGGCAAATTCCAGTCATAGAGTGGCAGTGGAAACATTTCAGGAACATGTTAGTAGACAGTATAATATGCTACCTGACGGTGTAATAACTCTACTTTGTTCTTTCTCTTTTGCAAATTAAAGGTTGTCACTGACGATAATGGGATTGACTGGAATGGCCCAGTACCACACCAAGACAACTTTAATATCAACATTTCTGAAACGTTATGTCCACTTTTGCCAGACCAAAAAATTAGGCTTATTGAGACCATTGACCCACGAAGTGAGAGTGGCTGTTTTGGAATAGACATTTATTTGCTGACAATAAACTTTGTTACGACTTGCCTAAGTAAGTAGTTAATTATAGTTAGTCGAAGCAATACTTGTTATCTATACATTGTTGTGTGTACAGAGCACAAGCTAAAATTTCACGAGCTACAAAACTATATACAATGATACTAGACTATGCAGTGATTTTGTGGACTAGGCATATATGTACATACTGGTGTGCATGTTTCACAGGCTGCTACACTTGCAAATGTTCAAATATTTGTACTCAACCTGTAATTTTAGCATAGTCAAGCTGAGGTACACTGATGTTCTTCATGCACTAAACCCTTAGCTAAAGCTACCTCTAAAATAATTAACAGAGGAAACCCCTACCCGTGATGAAAAAACCCATACCCTGATGCAATAACCCCTTCCCTGATGCAAAACCCCCTACCTGGATGCAAAATCCCTACCTCTAATGCAAAACCCCCTACCCCGGATGCAAAAAACACTTACCTCTGATGCAAAATACCCTTACCCTGATGCAAAAATACCCTACTTTGATGCAAAAAACCCCTACCTCTGATGCAAAAATCCCTACCCCTGATGCAAACAAACCCATACCCCTGACGCAAAAACACCCTACCCTGATGCAAAAGCCCTACCCCTGATGCAAACCCGCTACACCTGATGCAAAAAAACACTTACACCTGATGCAAAATACCCTTACCTCTGATGCAAATAACCCCTACCGCTGATGCGTAATTATTCTTATTTTGGCACGTATCACGCGCCACACACACAACGGCGCCAATAATCTGGGTTGTCGCAACTCTGTCTACATTTAGATACGGCTATGTCCCATGGCCCAGACGTTCGCCTCGTTTCTCCGTTCATCTCTCGCGCAACGGGCAGAGCCATACAGCTCTGACCTCAGTACTTCTACTTAGTCAATGCACAAGTACGACGAACTTATGTCCCGACATTTTACAAAGTAAAAATTTAAAATATAGAACGTGCATCCAAATTAACACCGAAAGGCACAAAGGTTATAAATAGATGATCGCCTAATATGGTATATTATATTATATAAGGTAGTCATTCAAATGCATCTGTTTTTGGAAGCAACTGTGCAAATTTATGCATTATATAATTAAACTAATACACCAATTATTAGTGCACTAGCTGTTTGCTGCAGCACTCTAAGCTAAGTAACACAAATTGTAAAAATTTTGTTTTTGTAATTGAAAAACAGCATCGTGCACTATTTTAGGCCATTTCAATTTGCTCGTCTGTAGAGTTTCGTTTACAAAACAGATTTAAACGTAGTTTCTAAAAATTTCTACTCTGTTTTAATTATAGATGTTGTCTGCACAAATGTAGTAATAAATTAAAATTAGTATTATATTACTTATACTTGCAATAATATTGCATTTATTAAACATTTAAATAAGTAGCATTTAATTACGTTAAACTACCCGTGACTATATCGCTTTGCTTGTTGCCCAGTTACTGTGTGTGTTACAGCAGGACAGTTTTTTTCAAAGTGTGGATTACTTTGGAATAGATAACAAACTTTATGGCTATATGCATATGCATTGAATTCTTACCTTCTGATACTTCTTGGTCTTGTTTCCACATCTCCTTTTGTAGTACTGCCAGTCTTCCTGGAAAGATCTGGACACGGATGAGTGGCCGAAACCCCGGACATATCTTTGCCTGGTCGGTGTGGTAAAAGGTTCGGGACATCGTGCATCTTCCGACTTCTCAAAGTTTCATGTCTTCACACTTACGGAGAACGATAGCCTTGAAGTTCCAGGCCGTCTCCCAAAAAAACGGTCTGGATCAACATATGATCAAACCGAGTTCCGAAGTGATCCGAGTCAGCTAATCAGGAAGATGCCGCTACTTGAACAACAAAAATGTGTGTTGGTATTGGAGAGATACTAGATCACAAAAAATAGGCATTTGTATTGGAGAGATCCAAGTGGTTCAGAACCGGTACTCTCTATACTGCAACTTTCTAGACAAGCGTTTACAAAGGGGTGGATATGTATTGTAGACCAGCATACTCCAAATTGTTGTTACTATAGAAATTGGGGCATGGTGTATTGCCTCAGTAGAGAGACTGTATAGGCTGGCTAAGTCGGAAATAATATCAGCACTCGAAGACGTCATGATGTACCTTGAATATTGGAGCATGGATCTGGAGCTTGACTCAATCGTGAACAAGTCAGCGTGTTAGTTATACAATTAGTAACGTACGATCACACTTGAGTGATATCAAGTAATGAAAACTCGGAGTTTTGCGTCTCGTAAACACAATCGCTCACCCGCAGTCTAAATATTGTACAACTGAGTACAGTAGTGGAACATACTGGAATTAAATCAAAAGCCGCACCAAGAAGGTATTGGCCTCTATAGATGGTTACAACAAATCCTGTAGTAACATAGTCAAATTTTACGTAAATAGACAACATGTGATAAATTTAAGTGTACATACCTTTACTATTCTTCAAGAAAATAGTGTCTGCTGCATATGTTCTCATACAATCGCACATTAATTGATGGTTATCTATCGCACCTCCTCCCGATATCACCTCTCGTTCGCTTGTTGTTCTATCATCGTCTATCTGCTATTTGATTATCTTGCATGAAGAAAGCCCCAAAAGGTTGTCTGCACTTGTGCATGGTATACTAGTATAATGACGAGAAAAGTTAATTTGTCTTTGTTATTGGGTGGTAAATAGTACATACGGGAACTGATACAAACTAATAATGATGTTCAATTAACTTGTAATGATTTTGAAACAGTGCAACGATGCAGAATAAAACACTAGTTGATAACTGTAAAGCCATAAAACGTGGATTCCTCTTGACAATCAAGTCAAGTACAAATGCAGTGGCCAGCAACAATGTACCACTATGTTTACCATAAATTTCTTGCTTCAAGTCCACTACTTTGCGTAGACCTACAATGTGACAAATAGATCATGCAGAAAGAAACCTAATTAATAAAGATGTGAAAATCCATAAAGGAATTAAGCTCAAGGAGCGTAGAACTGCGAGGACTGTCAGTATGAATCAATGTTTTTCCTGTCTTTTAATAAAAATTTGACCTCCCAAATTAAACATTTCCTGAAGGCATTATGTCTATATGTCTCGAGACAACGGACGGGTATTGCTAGCACTATAGAGAACAAATCCTTGTGTACGCCACTGGGTATTTTCTTATCGATAGACGGCTTCTGAGGTCAGCGCTTGTAGTTTGGCTAAGTCATTAGTAACGTCTAAAGTCGAGAGCTGGGTGCACGTGGCTCTGAGATCTCTTAACTGATCTCTAAAAGATCTGGCTTTATAATGAGTTTGGATACACTTGTATGGGCCTCATTGTTAGATTCTTCGCATCCCTTCTACATACATATATAGAGAGTGCGGCACAATCCTTGATTGGAAATCCACACTGCGTCCAAAAAAGTTAGTCCGAACTGGTCGGACTGGACGCTACGGCCATACAACAGATAGAAATGTACTGCAATATATCGGATCTCGCAATTTTTGAAATCTTCCACGCATCTGTAGTAAGAGAATTTCTGCATAACTTCAATATGGCAATTTATATTAACAATTAACAAAACTGTGTGAACACAGTCAAATGCTAATTGGTTTTAATAATTAGCAAACTATCTAAACGAACACGATCAGGTAATGCAAAAGTGTCGAAAGCAAAACAGGCATGCATGCTGCTTAAACTCATCTACAAATATACTACGGATACAACTTATTTAAAGCCGCAAACAGGTTCTTGCAGTTACTGCATATTAAAGTAAAGTGATGATGATTATAATTGCATTCGGAATTTGATTCAGTAGAAACTGACTCTTGCCCAGAAAAGGCATTGGACTGGTAAAGCAATCCTTGTACCTGTCAGCATTACTGGGATCTCTCTTGAACTGTTTAAATCCATCTCTTATTTGTTTATATGTGTACCACGTTGTGCCAAATGGCATTGCTGAAATTGCGATGATAGTAATAAGCAAAGAAAGCCGCCTCGCAATGCCAACAGAATCCAGAAAAGGAATAGTTGTATTTAAATATTTGGCGAAGTAGAGCATAGGAAAATAGCCAGCCGGTACTTGCACTACAACGAGTATCAACAAAGAGAAGTATCCTGAATAATATTTGTTGTACTCGCCAATTAGCGATTCCAGATTGTTTGTTGTTTCGTTACCATTGGCTTCTTGTGGAATGTTACCTTGCGCGTCAGGCGTGTTGTTTGTTAAAGTAGTTTTGTCTTCGCTTACAACGTTTACATCTATTTCGTTTACGTGAGCCATATTCCCATCTTCATGTGCTTCTTCAATAGGTCTGGTTAGCAATTCCAGATTGTTTGTTGTTTCGTTACCATTGGATTCTTGTGGAATGTTACCTTTCACGTCAGGCATGTTGTTTGTTAAAGTAGCTTTGTCTCCGATTGCAACGTTTGCATCTATTTCGTTTACGTGAGCCATATTATCATCTTCATGTGCCTGTTCATTAGGTCTTGTTCTGTCATTATTGAGAAGCATGAAATATGAATTAGCCCACTGATCATAATTGTATGCATGAAGCAATGACATGTACGACATAAGATAGTAGAAAGCATAAAAGGACGCGTACATAAACGCCGTATAACAGTTAAATCCGGAATACCATCCGATGCTTCTCTCAAATTTGGTAACAGTATCAATCATAATCACAGTGTGAACAACATGAGTTGTCATTATTGCAACCGTAGCCCCAATGCTGCTCCATGGTGTAGAATATTGCAACATTTTTTCTTTGTTTCCGAGTTTAGCATTTTGGATGACTCTCTTCATAGCCGTTAAACCTTGACCACTGCGTACACCGACATACCAGGAGACTATAAAGTAAAGGCTGACTGTAATTGTGTACCCCACTAGAACTTTGATAAACGCAGAACCTTGATCAGTGTTAACCCTGTGGGTGCTTTTGATAGCAAATCTTCTCCACAGTGCTAGAGGACCATACAACAATAAACTCAGAAACATAAGTCTCGATACAATTGAGAAAACTATCCAAAGGAATAGGCTTGTATTGCAGCATTGATTTTGTTTTTGATTGTTCTTTGTTTTTTTGACATTATTGCAATTACTTTGTAGTCGATCGTAAATCTTTTGACCAATAGCATTCTCAGCCTTCAAGCCGGTCAAATAATACCCTAAACTGGGCATCCATATTACTATACGTGACTTGTGAATGACGGGAAAGATCATTTTGCATAACAACGCAGCAAGCCTCAATAGAAAACCAAGAGCATCGAATAAAAAGACACAACAAGGCAAGATGATAGCTGCTATTTCACACGATGAATAACCAGTTTTGCAGTCAAAGTTCTGGCCCTCGTAGAATCCAGCGGAAAGATCTTTGTAATTTATTTGGTCTTCAGTCATCCATTCTACAAGCTGTGAAACGCCAATAAAGAAACCGTCCTCTATGTCGCGTTCATCTGCTAACAGAGACGACCAAAATGTGGCGTTCATCGCTTCATAGAGTACGGTTGGTCCCGACACTTTCTGAAAAAAGCCTTCCTCTAAGTTGAGAACAAATGGTTCTTTACTTTGCCAATAATGGTACAGTCTTGATGTGCTAGCGTTTCGAAAACGAAAGTTGATTGAAATCAAGTCCGCTAAGGTTTGATTGTTGGACAGTGCCAACTGCAAGCAATCTCCTAACCAAGTGCAGTTAAATATGTCTGTGCTGTTGTTGGTAAATATCATGTTATTGGGAATCACCCACATGTCATCAAATCTTCCAGGACACAATTTAGGTATGCCGTAAGACTCTAGAGAAACGTCGTTGTATTTTTCGTAGCAAAGGGCTGTACTAAACTTTAACGTAAATGGCCAGAGCGGTTGAGCTGTGACGTAAGAGAAATCCTTTTTTACTTTCAACTGGTTCATGGCTGCGTACATATTGTTGGTCCATTCAAAATCCTTAGCCCGAAATACAGTCACTTCTTGATCAACACCGATGCGTTCCAGAGTATTTTCAAGACGAATACGACTACTCTCAATGACCCTTTGCCACTCTTCCACTGTATCGACCCTAGCCTTTCCGTAAATACCAAATTCATAATCCAAGACTGCAGTAACAGCAGCTTTGACTATGGAATCTAATTCATGATCGTCCATAGATTGAACATCGAGGAAAAGAGTAACTTTTGCTTTGCAAAAGTTTGGACTCTTGAAACCTTGTAGAGCATGCTCGATGTTTTGAATAAACGTCTCATTGATTTTACCGCTTCCCGAAATCAATATTGTCATTGGATTGTCAGTAACTTTATTGGCGTTTGGTATCTTCAGTGGACATTGGCAGCTTCCTTGGCACACATCATCATTGCACAGATCAAACACCCTAAAAACAAAGCTGTAAAAATAAGAAAACCAATGCTGGTTACGGTTGTTTGAAAGAACTGTCGGGATGTTGTGCGCGCTGGTGCCTCGGATAACGGATTGAAAAATGTATACACAAAATCAAAATATTCAAATAAGATAATCTTAGCACAAAGACGCTAGAAAGATGTGATATCCTAGCATAAAGTCTACATTCTTACCGCACACAATTTTTGGAGTCGTAACACAACGTGAGTTTTGGGTTGTGGGCAAACAGCAATCGTCAGAGACAGCTTATTTTACTGATCATGCACCTGGAAACGAGTGACAATGCTGTTCAGAAAGTGAGTGTTCTCAACGGTGTTTATTCGTAAACTTTAGATTGCATTAAAGACAGAAACAGTGGTAATATCGTATTTCGCAATAGCGCGCTAGTGGAAGCAGAACTGCAAGGGCCGTCTACGCAGAAGATGTACAGCTGAAAAAAATGCTCCCACATTGAGTGTAGTTCAATCTTCACACGTCAGCCGCGCCTTCTAGTAGGCAAAAATCGTGGTAGACGTAAACTGAATACGTCTAGCACTAGGTATAAAGTAATGGTACAATCCGCATATCTACACATTCAGATTCTGTAAACTAAGCGCTTAGCAGAACACACGACACTCTATTTCTTGACCCACAGCCTCCCGTTCCCGTCTATCTCGTGCATTAAAAAGGCGTGTCTTCGAGCTTGCGCGTAATTTGGACAGTGCTCCTTTAGGTAAACACAGATACAAAGTACGCACAGCTAAGTACAAACAGCTAAGGTCACAAAAACACAAGAATCCTATTATGGCAAGTAAATTTTTTGGTGCGCTTGTTTGTGCTTGGCATCTGTGATCAAGGCTTACAGCGTAACTAATGAAAGTCACTGTTGAAAGGCCCAAAGGAGCACCAGAAAGCGAGGAAAGCTTAAAAGCTTAGCATTATTATAGTTTTAGGGATGCTGATCTAGCAAGCAATACGCCAACGTCCAAAAAATTGCAGGGCGTCGATGACGTCAGCATCATAGTCACAATGCTTAACCTCAAAATGGATCACCCTAGAAGTATAAATGTCATACAGAATGTCCTATAGGTCCCTTCCTAGACTAATTGATTAGCAACATAATACTCGCTTTGGTGAGACAGAAATTGAAGCGTCAAACTTAGTGTGTTGGCACCGGCGTAAAAACCGGGAGTGGGGGTGCGGTGGGGGTGCTGGGGTGTTGCAGTCCCCTCACTCAGTATACGAATTCAAATTTTCTGTTTTCGGCGACTTTTGTAAATCTGTTTACTGTCTGGCAAGCGAGGTAGTTTCTGCTTACTTATGATGACATGCTCGGTACAGTCCCCCCTCTCGTAAACATCTTCCTATGCCACTGGTTGAGGACCTGGGATGATCACCAATATGATGAGCATTGCGTTCTTTCTCAAACTCTTTGTGACCTTTATGCGTGCAGACCGATGATCTCCCCTTGCAGACTACGAAAAATTGGAACAGATTTCAGAAAGTGCATGGATAAGATACTGGAAGAGGAACAAAGCCAGCTCTCCTTGATCTTGCTAAAGCAGTGTCCACAGTAGACCAGAAATGGATGGCGATTCAATCGGGACAGCGATCGTCCGGTCCACACTGCGCTTGAAAACGATATCTCCGCATCTTTATCCATATGACGTGACTGAAGGTCGATGTGTACGTGTAGGTTTTGTTTGTCGAAAGCGTTGATACAGCAATATAAAATAATTGAAATTGAGCAAAAAAGAAGAGTGAGGGTGTTAGATGTTGCGACTGAACTCGTAGAGCACGTGAATTAAGGTAACTACTCCCACAATTTCCATTATTAGATTCAACCGATCACAATCGATGTTGATCAAATCCATCTCTCGATGAGGATTGCTCAATCGCGATCGGTTTGAAAGTGGATTAAGTGTGGACGTGACGATTCGTTTGCCATCGAATCGCGATCTAAGATTGCGATCCAGTTGCCGGTGTGGACAAGCCGTAAAGGAGAAGTCCAACAAAAATGAACTTATCTTGTATAAGTAGATCTTACGAAGACAAATCAATGGGTATATAAGATACCCAGCTATCTTCGCTTTCCTAACCGAAAACGAACGATGTTTCTGTGCTGTGCAACGGCAACGCGCCCACTCTCCGCTTCCTGGCCGGTTGCTTCATTATTTGTATATAGGCGAGTGTTCGTAAAAATTGTGGACTGTAAATATGTTTGAGGACCAAGCTGTATAGAGTATATACACCACCCTTTATTCAAGTCTGTATCTGCCACTGATTCTGCCGCACCTTTCAATTAATAGCCAATAAAGGCGGCGTGTCCCGTAACGTTGACGTTTAGCCCCATTTCTAGGGGTCACGCTACGCCCATGAGTTACCGATGGCCGGTATACCGTCATTTGCCAAAGAACAAGTCCTCCTGAGTCGAGAAACCAAATTTTGTGAGTGTTTTTGTCCAAGTGAATTACATTTGTGCTTGTTCGCGACTGGAATAATATGCCACGCAGACAAAGCACGGGGAGTTTGCATACGATCTACATAAATATTATCGCAGCTCGTCTGTTCGTCTTTGGGCTATTGCAAAACAGCATTAATTAATTCTTTGATAAAGAGAAAACATTTTTTTGTAGTGCATTAAAGCCTAGTCGCAAGAAACCGTACTATGGAAAAAACGGAGACTTGTGTGGCCTGGTGCATACTGCATATGAAAGGAGAACTTTCACCAAAATCAACAATCTCTTAGATGAAAGCTATCACTTCATGACACAACCCCTAGCAACCGTTTACTGCAAACTTCTACCATAACGGAGAAATAAATAAATCATTTAAATGTCCTCCGTGGGCGTCTTTAGTACCCGTATGTTTCTGTGAGACTAAATCATTGCTGGTTAGCAAGGAAGACCAATACCTGTGCACTCTTCAAGGTAAGGATTGTGAGACATATGGTAGCAAGTTGTGATTTATTGATTAAAGCAAACTTGGACCCCAAACTTATCGTGATGTGTTTCTTTTCTATTATTTGTCTAGTACATTTGTGAAACTTAACTAGGCTAGTGCTGGGTTTCCTTTGCTTAGCGGTACACCTGTTTTGAACCGAAAATGAGTGCGATTTCTTAGTCGTTTATTAGTCTCTGCTACAAAAAGTTTGTCATGTGTATGAGATGCTACACATGCGGTGAGCCTGGGATACATGCGGTGAGCCTGGGGTACTAGCTGGCACTCTTCTAATTAGTCGGCACTCCACTCAGCACTGTTTTCATAGTTTCTGTTACGGCATAGACTGCAGGTTCTTCATTTGAGCAGATATTGCCATACTTATACGAACCTGAGGTAGACTCAGACAAGGTTGAAACTCTGACTGGAGCAGATGATAAGGCATTAGAGACCGGACATCTATAGGAACGAAATTAGGGCCGTCTAGACAACACCGACTGGTGTTCATGCAGGTGGATCCCGCAATGCAATGAGTATACCGTCAAGGAGTTCCTTTGTTGTCAAGAGATGGTCGCTTTGAGACACAGATTAGAGCAGGAGCAACAGACACTGGATTGCATCACTCAGAATTCAGACTTCTACAGGGTTGTCTTGGAGCGTGAAGTTCTTTGCACAGCTATAGTGGCAAACATGGATAGGTTGAGAGAACCTTTGGAGGAACCTTTGCCGAATTCGTATGATGAATTTTATGAACAAGGTTGTACATTTACTGACTGCATTTGGGTTTTTGCAGGGTACTGCGCTTGGCTGCTTACCGCCAGTTTATGCTGGGTGCATGATCGTTTAGGTCGAGCTGTGAGAAAGGTCATATCAGCTTGTGTGGTTTCCTTGATTTGAAGAACATTTCCAGAGCCCACAGGCATGCATGTACACTGGCTATGAGGAAGCTGATGGTGCATTGCCACTTTGAGTTTTGCATGCAATTTATGTTTACCCAGGGATTGCAATGATGGTTGTCAGTGTTTGTGTAAATTTTAGTACTGCCTATAGGTGATTGCAGGTGCCCCTTCATAGGATTCTTTGACAATGTAGAGATTGGTATCATTAGGTAAATGACTTGCAGTATACTAGTCAACTAAGTTTGACCAGTCATTCTTGTCTTATGCTGCTTGACTACTTGACTTTCATCTGGTTTTTCTACCCTTGGAATATTATCAGTGTGGTATAGCGAGCATTCTCTTTAGGTGTGACTGCGGTTTGTGTACGTGTTATATTAGTCTAGCGTAAACTAGCGTTGAGTGCACTTGTGCAGTAGAGTACGTGTCGCTCACTGTAGCAGAATAGATTCTGGTATAACCGGTCCACTGAGTCGTTATACGCGATATACTTAGCCTAGACTACAGCAGAGTAGCATTACGGCTGGTGAGCTATACAACAATTGACGACGAGGATATACTCGGAGAGTGGCGAAGAGTACGTAGCCACAAGAAGATCGGTACGACACTGAGAAGCACCGATACAGTTGCGACAAGAGATTGTCATTGAGCGATAGGAGTTCGAACTATCAGAGTAAACACACGACCGTATGGCTGCTGCAAGTTATCATGGACGTTTGGAGGAGTTCAGCCCAGGAATTGACACCGTAGAGACTATAAAGAGAGGTTCTTCTTGTATTGTACGGCTAACTCGATCGAAGATGGAGACAAACAGAAGGCCGTGTTCTTGACGAGCATCGGAGGGACGACCTACATCCTATTGAAGAACCTAGTAAGACCGCGACTGCCGCAAGATCTCGAGTTGGAGGCGCTGATTGACGTGCTAAAGAGGCACTACCAGCCCAAAGTAGTCGTCATAGCGGAGCGATTCAAGTTCTTCAAAAGGCAACAGCGAGAAGGTGAGTCAATCGCTGTGTATTTGTCTGAGTTGCGTCGGTTAGCGAGGGACTGCGAGTTTGGAGAGTACTTAAAAACCGCGCTACGCGACCAACTCGTATGTGGGTTGAATAGTGAAGCACTACAAAGGTTAAGTGTTGGCAGAGGCAGACCTTACATTAGAGAGGGCTCTGCAAATATTACATGCATTCGAAGCAGCGAGACAGGAGACTAAGGTTCTTCGTGGGTGTGCGCCACAAGGTCCGCCCACTCTGAAGTCTGAGACCGCGTACATTGTTCGGAAAGACACAACAGGTGTCAATACGAAAACCACTAAACACGGAAGTGGTGTCGAACAAGCATGTCACCGATGCGGAACGAAAGGGCATACGCCACGGAATTGTGGATTTAATACACAAACGTGCCATTTTTGCAAGAGACAGGGGCAAATTTGTAGAGTATGCCGGAAGAGAATGCAGAGTAGAGATTCCAAGCACGCAACACGTGGAAAGGGGAAGCCCCGAACTACCCATCACGTAGACGAGGAATCGCTTAGTGTTGTTTATAGTATCTCGGACAAGAGAGGTGTTACAGTGGAAATGTATGTGGCTGGAAGACAGATAGAGTTAGAAATCGATACCGGAGCAACAGTTACGGTTATTCCCACTAGTACATATCAGAAGTACTTGAAACATATACAGTTGCGCCCAACTACCACCAGATTGCACGTGTACAATGGACAGCCCTTGAACGTGCAAGAAGAAGCGGAAGTTCCTGTAAGGTATAAGGGACAGCAAGTAAATGTAAATTTTCATGTGGTAAAAGTGAAGAACAAGACCGCCATCCTAGGTAGAGACTAGTTGAAATATTTTAAACTAGATCGGGATTCAATGTTCACTGTACAGAAATTTCAGGCAATAGACCCAGTGGAAACTTTCTACAGTTGTTTGGCACTGGGGTAGGTACATTGGTTGGATATTAGGCCAACATTATGTTGAATACGGATGCCAAACCAAGTTTCATCGACCCAGACCGATTCTATATGCCTTGCATACTAAGGTCGATGCTGAACTCGAACGGATGCGGAAGGAAGGTATCCTGAAACCAGTAGAGAAGAGTGAATGGGCAGCACCCATCGTGGTAGTTCGAAAGGGGGATGGAAATGTTAGAATATGTGGCGACTACAAGGTCACCATCAACATCTATTTTGATTTGGATCAATATCCGATGCCGAATCCAGATGACTTGTTTTCAACCTTAGCAGGAGGGAAGAAATTTTCTCGTTTAGATCTCAAACAGGCCTATCAACAGATGTTAGTAGACCCCAGAAGTCAGCAATACCTAACCATTAATACACACAAGGGCATGTTTACGTACACAAGGATGCCATTTGGCATAAGCTCAGCACCCAGTATATGGCAACGAGCTACAGATAAGGTTCTATCAGGACTGGACGGAGTCATCTGCTACCTACATGATATTCTAATAGTGGGCAACAGTGATGAACAGCATAACCAAAGATTATTCAAGGTCTTGGAAAGACTGAACCAAATCGGAATTAAGCTAAAAATGGAAAAATGTGACTTTGGCAAGTCTAAGGTAGAATATTTGGGGCACGTGGTGAGTGCAGAAGGCATATCCCCATCTCGGAGTAAGATGGAAGCGATTCAAAATGCACCTGACCCTAGTAACGTGACTGAATTGAAGGCTTTCTTGGGACTTCTAAATTATTATGGGAAGTTCTTACCAAATTTTTCATCGACATTACAACCACTATATCTTATTGAAGAAACAGCAACGTTGGAAGTGGTTGAATCAACAGAGAAAGGCATTCCGGCAGGCAAAACAAACACTAGTGAAATCGGACTTACTAGTACATTATGATTTGGGTAAGCCCATCAAGTCAAGTTGTGATGCTTCACCATATGGAGTAGGAGCGTGTCTAAGTCATGTTATGCAAGATGGCACTGAACGCCCAGTCGCATTTGCATCACGAACACTAGCTCCAGCTGAGAAGAATTATGCTCATTTAGAAAAAGAGGCCCTAGCCTTGATTTATGGAGTAAGACACTTGCATAAATACCTGATGGGAAGGAAATTTACGCTAGTAGCCGATCATCGACCGCTACTGAGGATTCTAGGAGCTAAGGAAGGAGTTCCTACGCTAGCAGCTGCACGACTGCAGCGCTGGGCACTCATATTAAGTGCGTACAGCTATGAGTTAGAATACCGGGGAGGGCAGGAAAACAAGAAAGCTGATGTATTGTCTCGACTTTCTATACCAGTAGAAGTGATTGATCCAAATGAACAAATCTTTGGAGTGGATTATTGTGAACCATTGCCAATGACTGCCAAAGGGATTGCAAAGGCAACCCAATTGAATGTGGTGCCAAGGAGAGCATATCAATATACTCGATACGGATGGACTACCAGAGATGTTGACCAATCCTTACAACCATTTGCTAAACGTGCTAATGAGTTATCGATTGGAGGTGGCTACTTATTGTGGGGCAGCAGAGTGATCATCCCAGAGGAATTGAGAAAGACCGTATTAGCGCAGATACATGAGGGTCATCTAGGGACCAGCAAAATGAAGGCCTTAGCCAGAAGTTATGTGTGGTGGCCAAACCTGGACAGGGATATAGAAGATTTGACAAGATCATGTGAACAGTGTCAAAACCAGAAGAGTAGACCAAGTACTACTAAACCCTCACATCCATGGATCTACCCAACATCACCATGGGAACGTGTCCATGCAGATTTTGCAGAATTTGCGGGGAAGCAGTATTTACTTATTGTAGATGCCTTCTCTAAATGGCCGGTAGTCCACGAACTGGGTATACATGCTACTACAGGGCAGACAATTGCAGCTATGCGAAGAAGCTTTTCTTGTCATGGATTCCCACAGCGACTTGTAACCAACAACGTGCCTCAGTTTAGGGCACAAGACTTCAAGGAGTTTATGGAGGCCAATGGAATCAAGCATCAACTGACTCCACCCTACCATCCTGCATCTAATGGACAGGTAGAGCGAATGGTACAAGAGTTGAAAAAGAGCTTGAAGGGTCGACCAGCGGGAAGATCGATAAGTCATCAAGTGTCTTCGTTCCTTCTATACTATCGTACGACTCCACATATTGCAACAGGCAAAACTCCTGCCGAACTGTTGATCAAACGAATACCAAGAACCAAGTTATCTTTGTTGCGGCCAGAGGTAAGTGACATTGACAGAGATGAGCAGAGAATCAAGTTCGAGGAAGCTACCAAACGATCAAGACAACTGGATCCTGGTTGTAAAGTCAGTGTGTGGAATCCACGTCAAGATAGTCGTGGTAGGTGGTTGGTGGGAACCGTTGACCAACAGCTAGGAGCAACCAACTATTTAGTGAATGTGGAAGGACATTCCAGGCACGTGCATATAGACCAAATGCGGTGGAGAGATCAATGGAGTGTACCAGAAACAGCTGATGTAAGCGTACCAGAAATAGAGGTGGAAGAGATACCAGTACCAGTCATTCCTGTGTAAGAGATAGGACAAGTAGTTCAATCTACGCAACACAAGGACCAAGAAGAGCAGTCTACCTTGATCTCCAAGAAAATGTTATCACCTCCAGAAGACCACGAGATTGAGACTCCCAGACGATATCCAAAGAGATAAAACAGACGGCCACCAGCAAGATATCGTGAACAATAGATAAGGACAGCACCAGACTAAGGAAGGGAGAGTGTGGTATAGCGAGCATGCGCTTTAGGTGTGACTGCGGTTTGTGTACGTGTTATATTAGTCTAGCGTAAACTAGCGTTGAGTGCACTTGTGCAGTAGAGTACGTGTCGTTCACCGTAGCAGAATAGATTCTGGTATAACCGGTCCACTGAGTCGTTATACGCGATATACTTAGCCTAGACTACAGCGGAGTAGTATTACGGCTGGTGAGCTATACAACAATCAGGAAGTTCCACATCAGCTATGCTTGACTTTCTTCCTTTGAGTGGCTCGTTTTCTGATTGTCTAAGCTAAGGCTTACTGCATCTTGCAACAAATCATGGATATATCTATATTGTTTTTTCTAATGTATTGCTTTAACAACCCCTTTTTAGATTTGGGATGCATCGGTTTCAATAGTTGCTCTCCTTCCTTATTAGTAGCCGGCTTTCTTTGGAGGTTCATGTTGTGGTCCAGTGCTGCCAGCTGCATTCTTACTGCCATGCCCTTGTAGCTGAAATGTTCTCGTTTTTGGCAGTATTTTGTCAACATGGCATGATAGGCTTCTAGGTTCCCTGTATGGCAAAACAGGGTTAGGTGGCTGATGTCATTCAACAGTTTCTTATCTAGCACAACTTCCTTCAATGCCTGATGTGCTTGTGACCCTACCTTTAACCATGTTTCCTTTGTCTTTCTGTAGCACCGAGAACAGGATGAGCTCATTGATGAAATTTGTTGTTTCCTGTTCAGCTATGGATGATTGCAGTGTGATGTATGATGGAGGTCCACTTCTCACGTAACAGGCTTGCATCATGGTTGCATGTGGCTGCATTCCACCATAGATGGTTTGTCACTGAATGAATCCATTGAAATAGAGAACTACATATGATTTCTTTGCAGCCATTTTTGCCAAGGTTTATGCATTTTTTTGTCATGTGTCACTCATCATACTGATGTTGGATGTTAGGATGCTTTGTTTTCATGAAATTTGTTATTTGTAGATGTCTGTCGGTAGCCAAGATGTTGATGTGGATTCCATTGTCCCTCATGTCTCATAAACGTACTTTTGTAAAGCTTAAGAAAATAGCCGGCACCTTTGATTCTTCTTTAATTCATTGAGGAGTGCATGGAGAGCACGCACTGATTAGGCCAATTTATACACGTAGCTAGTGGGGAAGCTGACCAAGCAGAATGTCCTAGGAGTGGACTTGGTAATAGCATGCCTTCATTGCCTGGGTCAGTAGAATGTAACTCTGGTGCTCTGCCTTGTGCAGACCTTTGCAAAAAGCTATACCAGATCACTGGTGACAATGTGGACGTAGAGATCAAAACAAAGTATATGACACTTGATCGCAGAAACAAGTCCTTGCACTGGTTTAATCTTATGTCAACTGACGAAAGGATTGTACCGCCAAGTGTTTTGTCCAAAGGCAAACCACGATGTTCCATCTTGGCAGTCTCTGACGCAGCATTTCTGCTAGTGATCAACAATACCTTCGTGATGAGTTCGCGGTTCTTGTTTCTAGAGTGATCACTAAGTTTCTCCCTGCATTTGCACAGCTTTCAAAGTTTGTGGTACAGCACATCATCCATGATCACATGTTTGATGCCAGTAGGAAATCAGAGAGACACTGTCTAGGTCTTCTTGAGTTAAATGAAAACAAACAACAAGACATGGTCGAGATAATGTCTCATCTCAATAAAAGATATGGTCCATATCAGTTTGATTATGGTGGCAATGCCAAATTTCAACCTTTTGTGCGCTTGCAGTTTGGTGGTGATCAGCTCACTGCTGAGCGTGCACGAAACTCGAAAAGGGCTGTTATCAAAGGTCTGGTGCCATATCAGAGACTTTAAGCACTCTTGCCACATGCAGAAGACTTTCACTGCATGATGAATTTTGTCAATTTAATGTATGCAAAAATCTACAAGACAAACAGCAGTGGTGACTTGGGCACAATGTACAATCTCCAAAACAAACTAGATCGAAGACATATTTTCTGTGACACAAATAAGAACTATAGGGCATGCAATAGCTTTCTTCAAGATGTCCTAGACGGATATATCATTGCTTGTGCTTTGCAACATTTTCTTATGAGGGGCCAGGAGGACATGGATGCTGTCCCACCAGGACTTCCTGAACATTAATGGGAAGAGTGGTTTCATGGAGAGATCATCAAAATCGTGGATAAGTTTGTTCTGCAGTGGGAACATCTGGAACAAGATAATGTCAGCTTCCATCAGTCTGTTCAGAGAGGACAGCCATCAGAACAAACCCAAACAGTACTTGATAGTTCTAGTGAGGGTGAGCCACTTGATGAAATGCAGTCATAGCCACTACATCAGTATGCCACTACATCAGCAGTAGTTGCACAAGAACAGGAGCCTCTACCACAGATCCAATGTCAGCAACTGTACAACAGACACCTCGAAATTTCATGCACGCGAGTAGTTTTCCATGTCATGTAACTACTTGTGGCCAGAGCTTCTCTTCAGCTGATAACAGAAGGTGTCATGAGCAAATAGCACATTGCCTGACTCATGTTCCTTCAGATATAGATCAAACCCAAGAGTCAGATAGATTGTGCAGTCAAGAACAACAGTACAATGACGACCATGTTTTCAACTATAGCTGCAATTTTATGGAAATGTCTCTGTTAGAGCGTGACTTTCAAGATGCAGTCCATGAAATGGATGGGCCAAGGCTATTACGAATCTGGAAATTTAAAATGCTTCACTTCAAAGATGCTGGTAGAACTAAATATGCCTTGGAAGCATTTCTTTTTCAAGCTGATCAGCTGGCTCTTCTAAGCCCATGGGACGCTACAGCCAGCTGTGGAATAGAACGTTCAACTTGCATGCATGGTGATTTTGGTAGGAACATACCCTTGGACTTGATGGTGGAGCACAACAACAATTTCATCAAAGAGATGATAAGAAGCCAGGGTGCTAACGTGTCATTCCAGTCAGCATAGCAAGTAAGCAGAGCATCAATGGGTAAAGTCTGTTCTCACCAGCCTCGACAACATGCTAGCCATTGCTGATGAATCAAATAAACATGCTGCAGTGGGTAGGAAGAAGAATGTTTTGTTGATAGCAAAGGAAGCAAGGGGAAATGTCAGGAAGCAAACCAGGCCAAGAGCACACAAATCTTTTCCATCAATGAAATATGATGTGCTGCAGCAACTGAATCTTTGGAAGTTATTCTAGTGGACTCGCAACCATAAGAAAGCCCTCGCCAAAGTTCAGCATCTGGAATCACTAGAAACACTAAGAAGTACTTGATTATGTTGGCAGTTTGGTAGGAATAGAATTGTATGGTATATGTTGCGCCTACAGTAGAAAACATGTATACTTTTTCACATGATGTAGACTTTCGGTTTGTATAGATTTTCTGAGTTATACTATGTTATGACTTGTGACATGTTGATTGTGATAGTACACAGGTCAAGTGCTCCTATAATGTTGTACACATGAAATTTCAAGAGAGACATCTTCAATGTATACCGAGTTTGTACAATTCACACATACCTATTCCAATTAATTTATATCCTTAAAACTGAGCCCATACCTCATTAAGTATAGTTATAATGTTCTGTGCATGCTCAATAGTAAAGACTGGAGTTAGAGCTTGGATGTCTTGTATGGTAAACAACTGCCCGGCGTTCTCTACGACTCAATGCAGTGCATAATCAGAAAGACCTGTTACCAAAGTTGGGTGAGTATACAAGGCTGATCTTCAATTCCAAGCTCTGTCTTCACCCTTATCTTGTACTCCAGAAGAAGAAACTCCAGAAGCATTCTTTGTTCAGTTTGCAAGTGATGGACTATCACAGGAGAAGAGGTTGCAATCGATGTTTCAGCAATCAGAATAATTTGCAAACCAGGGCACTGATCTGGGCTTGCACACTGACACTGTACAGAGCATACGTCACAGCACGTATAGCTGGTGTTTCCTCTGTTAGGGACTGCATCAAACACTGCTAGGAGCATACTTCTTCTGCAGTGTTGTTGAAATACTCCTTCATCTATTTATTTGTGTGTCACAGCTGATGTCCATGATATAGTAGATAAGCAAAACTTTGGCTTCAATCCGTGCCAACTCTGCCAAGCTCTTGCAATTACGCTTCCAAGTCAGCTGGAGGGCCATAGTGAATGACTGTTGTCAGACTCTTCACATCTATCCCCATCCCTAAGGCATTTGTTGCAAATACCACTCGACAAACACCATTGGCATCCCTCAGAGACTGCAAAACGATGTGTTTGTTGCTGTCTGGAGTACATGCATGGTACATTTCCACAACTCGATTTTGTGCCTTTTTCTCACCTTCTGGCCAGTAAGACTAGTCACCTAGTTCATAGTGGAAATGGGTACACAATAAGGAGCACACACTCTGTGTTTAGCAGTAGACAAGAACCCTTGGACAGTTGATTTGCTTGGACTTTACCAGCCTCAGCAAAAAATCCAACGTCCCTTTAACATCAGAACGTACTCTCTGCAAGGCTAGGAAGATGTTATCACGCTCTGGGCTCTTAGTAATCACATAGCATCTGCCAGACAATCCTAAACAACTCACAATGACCTCTTGTGTTGCCTTGGACGCTGCTGCTGTCAAGGCTAGAATTGGAGCGCACACCAGAGACCTTAGCTCTCCAACAACACCGCACCAGACACGAAACGGTTCATCTTCGTCCTCCTCTACCAGCTGTGGTCTAGCAAGGCCGCCCCTATATATTTAAAGCGACATTCGATTACACCAACCTACACATAACAGACAGCGTCAGCCTCAACCACTGAACAACCGTATGAACTTCGTCTGCAACGATCGCTACAACACGATCACGGAAAACGCCTTCTTGAAGCGCTAATCGCCATGTTTTCTGTCCAACTAGAATTTCAGGGCTTCCAAATACGATTTCAAACTTTCCAGCCTTTCTCTTCTTGTCAGTAGCTTGGCTGACACCTATCATAGAAGCACAAACACCGCACTCGGTCATGTACGCAACCTGGTCTGTCATCAAAGACAGCAACGGCGCCACGACGAGAACAATAGGGTCGATCGCAAGCGCCCTCGAATAGCCCACTGTTCGCAAAACCTTGCAGACGTTGGGTAGCAGGTGAAAAATCAGTGACTTCTCAAACCGGTGGGGAGGCAAGCCAGAACATCGTCACCTCGGACAAGTCGACTCAGCGCCAGGCGTTGCAGAGGCTTTACAAAACGCAATGTCAAACTGGGGACAAGACTGGTCAATAGCAATTGCCATTGCATCGTCGGAAATTGATGAACGGACGTGGCACGATCCATCTTCTGAAGGCAACGCCATTTGATCTCCCGTTTAGGTAGATATCTCACTGTGGTATACCACCTGGTACTCTAATAAGTAGTCATTGAGACTCTCATAAGTAGTCATTGAGACAATTAACACCATTTGACCAATGAAATCTACCGCGCTGAGCGAGCGGCGATTGTTGATTGGTGCGGAATGCTATGATTTGCCAAGGGTACGCCTATTTCCGAACTGGCTCTCTATAGAAGCGCGCCCACACGTTTCTTTCTTCCCGCTCACTTTTGCCCTTTCCCCGTCTACTCTGTGCTTTGTTTACGCAGGCGCTTGTAGAAACATCTGGGATCTGAGGCTAGTGGCTGGCTGGACAGTAAGCTTCACGAAGGAAGATATTGAGCCTTGCATATGTCAACAAGTTTTAGTATTTGGTGAGAGTTCTACTTTAATTAGACCTAGTGGAACAAAGCAGGTTCTCGCCTAGAAGTCGATCTGTACATGTGCTAAACTTTTCTAGCATAACAGTTAGTCAAAACATTAAAAATAGAGGTTTGCAAGCATATCATCAACGTTCATGCACACTTCCTACCTTGTGCAGTTTCCGCAGATGAAGATTAGAGCTAGCATGACCAACGTGACTCTTGTAAACAATGTGGCCGTCATAGCAGCTCGCAACTGTAAACGCAATAAGATATCTTCAGAATAGAAATGCCGAATGTGTTGGGAGACTCCACCCTTGTTTGGCAAACTACACATAAAATAATTAATTGAAGCGCAGAACACGCATTCCATGCAGAAAGAACCTAAACATTGATCATGTATTAGTGTATGTGTTCCGCTAGAGAAATTTAGCAAAGCGGTTTCTTACAGAGCAGAATTCTATTGACGCATGTCGTCATCTAAGTGCTAAGGCCCCGTACGTGCAGCAAAATAATAAAATGATTTAATTAAAGAAATGTACGATTTCGCACTTACGAACTCTTGTCTTTGAACAGCAGGTTGTCTACGAAGCACTGCTCTTAGTTTGCATATTCCCACGCCTAGAAGTTGCAAAACACGTAGGCGTTTCTTTGAAGAGGTTGTAGATGGTAAGAAGATCTGATAATTAACACCTATAGTAACATATGTATACATGCGTACGTGTAGGCGACGAAAGCGTGGGGGAATGGGGTACGTGCTCCCACAAATCGTCGTCGCTCTAGCTATCTGTGATACAGATTTTTACTCTTGTTTCAGTCTTCGTTCACCGCTCAGACAAAGTCAGATTGTTTGAAAAATTATGTGCCGTTGGTCTCAGGCTTCCTACGCCAATGGCATGTAACGATTTACGTATCAACGATAGCCAGAGCAGTGGTCTAGGCAAAATTGCAGCATAAAATTGAGCAACCTGCAAGGGCGTCGCTGGGCTTCCAAAACTGGTAAAGCCAGCTGCTAGCGATTTAACAGATATGGGACCTTAATTAAGTCTAAAATGCCACACCTAAGAAATTCTAAAAGCATGCCGTCATGCACCAATCATGCACGCCCATGCGTAGCGACACCACCTAGGCAAGGCACAATCCAACTTTAGTTTACTAGTTGTACGGACCGTATCCGTAGGAACCTCGCGTTTGTGAGTAACACGTCCAAGGGCGTTTTCTGACCGTCTACTGAAACTTCGCGCCCTCTAGCTAGACATTAGTAATTAGGTGTTTACAAGGACCTGCCCCAGATCTACACAAGAATTACCAAGTGTTACCGAGATCAACCAAGGACTTGACAAGTCGCAGCAAGTACTTACCAAAATACTCGTCCAAAACTTGAGCAAGGGCACGCATGGAATGTAAACAAATTGCTGGCGCATGCGCCAGAGTACTGAATGTATACATACACCTTCTATTCTTCATGAAACTCTCAAACACAATAACCTTCTAGGTATAGCTATACTCTAGCCTCTACTGCGTAGTTCTCTAATCCTCCTCCTCTGAGCTGCAAAGATTGCGTCCTATTGATGGTAGTCCCTCTAGATCTGATTCAGCTTTCGACTTGACAGCTACTCCTGCCTCCCTACACTTTTGATTGAGACTTTCCCATATGACCATCTCATTTTTCTCCAACATCTCCTTGGAGTAGAGCTTCTCAAGACAGTCTAGAAAAATGCAGACATAAATATATGTATTATAGAGCATGAAATGCTTTATAATTATTTCACATACCAGCAGATATACCCATTCAATGTTACTTCATTCCTTCACTAACATTATTATGAAAATTTCAGGTTCGTGGAAAATCCCTAACAGGGGGATTATGTGGAACCACTGTAACCAATGATGCACGAAAATCTTCATTTACCATCGACCTACCCATGCAATCGGGCCTAACAAAAGTGGCTGCATACTCAGGGTGCCAAGCAGATAAGCAGGTACTGACAGGATAGTGCAGCTATAGCTATGAATGTACTATGAAAGAAATGAGCAACTATAGAAATAAACTTTGTGTAATGACAGACTAGGGAGTGATCAAAATGTGTCTATTAAATTTTTATGACCAGTTGTTAGGGGTTCGGAGAAATCATAAGTAACAAACAGTTTGAAATGTACATGTATTCCATGCTCTGTAACTGCTTCTAAGTTAGCTACACGACAGTAACTTAATTCTTTCTCTACTACACTGTGCATTATTGCCTTACTCGTAACACTATTGCATTGAGTCAGAGAAAGCGCTTTGCGTGAAGTCGGACCAATTTTTCTGAATATGGCTTGGCTCAGTTCTTTCTTCGAGAAAAGCTGGCCTAAAACTTCCCTCGCATACTTGGTGACGTCTTGCTAGCGTACATGCCAGTCAAGTCAACATTATGGACAACCTGTAACAAGAACATACAAAAGTTCTTAAACAATAACATAGCAAACTGGACTGATATGTATGGCAACCGGAGTAGAAACTTCGAGTTTTGCCTCCTTCTTAATAGGTTGGTAGCTCTGTATGTTGCAACAAAATACTTCAAGTCAGACAGCACTCTTTCCTAAACACAACCTGAAATACCTTGACTCTACATATCTCCTCGTCCGATTGAGTTGGGATGTAATGGAATCCACTTTGGACTCTATTCTCTTGAGAGTCTCCTCTATTCCAATTAGCCATGGCTAACGTCTTTGCAGAAACAGTCTACAAAACATTGCAAGTTAACAATGATACGAGTAAAACATGGCTATAGACTGATTATAATTATCTATACTGAACTATAATTATCATTTTCCAAACAACATAACCAACACAACACGTTAATTAAGTCAAAGCAAACATAACATGGTTTGGTTGGCTTGAATTAAAGGTGCAGGGTCACGCTCGGACATGCGCACTGGATCCCTTTGAAAAGGGTGCCCTTTTTCCAACACTCAGTAACCATGAGGACTTAGACACTCTAATTTGCACTGAAGGCAACGCTGACTGAAGTCTCTCTATAGCCTGAATTGGAACGATCAAGACATTGCAATATGAGCTTGCGTTAGACCGTGACTCTGGTAGCGGAATTTTTCTTCTAAAACCTCAAACTGAGGTTGCTACACTGCAGTTTTGGTAAAATTCGACAAGCACCATCGCACTTTGAGCCAGATCAGAGTTCCTTACGCTCTGCACGTGACCAGAATGCACACGTCACATTCCCGTATGTTGCATCTGCGTAGTGACGTCTTTCTCTCAGAGTAACCAAGCACACTCAGTTCACAGTGAGCATAAAAAATTTGTATTGTTTAACGGTTACACTGCTGCTGTACCCGTCAATCGGTACCTAAATAGCCGGGTTTGCAGCAGTTTCGTCTATTGGTCTTTGCACATGCTCAACATATGAACAGCATTTAAAGGCTTACTGGCAATCGAAACTGATTTTCTTGCCAGGACACTTGAACATATGTTACGTACAATAGGTACGACGCAAACACTACCTCACTTGAGATCGGCACAAGTGTGCATGTCCGAGTGTGACCCTGCACCTTTAAGTTATCTACTGAAGTTGGACTTATTAAAGGGTAACTGTAACACAAAAATCAAAAATTCTTTTATGTTGGAAACTGATAGTTCTAGTTGCATACGTGACAGGAAAAATAATTTAGATTTTTAAGTTAAGTCTTCACTGAGATACAGCGGGTCAAAGTTGCTTCTGGTTCTTCAACTTCCGGTAACGTGTTATAATGGGCGTGGTGTAGTGTGGCCTAGCAGAGGGCAGACTCCACGCTAGCATGTACTGTAAACAAAGGAGTCTGTGGCGAAATAATGGTTCGGTGTTGTGTGGCTGCAGGATGCACCAATTCACGTAAGTCATAAGCAATCGTGTTTCGATTTCTGAAGATCCCCAAACTAAGAAAAGAGTGGGAATCTCAACTAGGGAGGACAATTGCAGAGACGTTTGTGTCGTCCGGGCAACTACAACTGAGTACAACGCGTACTACTGAGTGGACAGGAGTCTGTAGTAGCCACTTTTAGCTTGATTTCTTCGAGATACGTACAGCCAGGTCTATTCAAGAACTTGGTCTGGGTTGTAGAAGAGCGAAATTGAGGCCACCATTTTCCATCTACCTGCCTCCACACTTCAAGATCGCAGCACTCTGGAACCTTCACAAAAGAAAAGGAGAGCCGTATTTAAGAAGCGGGAAGGTAAGGAGACTCTCGTGTAGGACTAGAAGTAATGTAAATGGCTAGGAGAGGTCAGCTAGACTCTTTCTTGACTATACATAGACTTGCATCTAGGTGCTTGATCATCATGTGTAATGAATGCAGTCGTATGCAGTACAGTAAACTGTACAGTAAAGCCAAACCCTGTGTCAACATGAATTCAACGTACAAACTTCAACTCATTTTGTTCTCTTTCTCACAGCAATAGCTAGAGTTTTGCATGGACTCACCACTGTGTCACTATTGTCATTATTATTGCGTCATTATTTGAGACAACCTCAAGTACGTTTTGACAGCACACGCACTCCACACGAGTACACTTGTACGTAACCATCATCTCACAACGACCACAGCTGCACCTGTGATGGTTGTTTACTTACCCGAGTGTGCATCGATTACGTTTGCTACTCCTACTTCTACTTGCAATGATGACAGGCTATCGGGTAGCCTGTCCTCTTGCTCATCCGCTTCCAAGGCAGCAGGCGATCTCAAAGCTTCAGAGACACTGTCGCTGAACTCGAACCTGTGTGGTCTAATCACTCTAATGACTCCCAGCAGAACTTCTTCATCCTGCGATTCATGCAATGACGGAACATTATCATCACGTAAGAAACTTCCAGAGGGCTCTCCAGAAAAATTACTCGTTGCTGCCATCGCCTCTACCCTTGCAGCGTTGCCTTGGATATGAAGATGTAGTCATTTTTACAGGCAGCTGACTATACAGACGCACACGTGTCTGCCTTCTGTGACCTGTACACGACACCACGCCCATTACACCTCGTTACCGGAAGTTGAAGAACTGGAAGCAACTTTGACCTGCAATATCTCAGCGAAGACTTAACTTAAAAATCTAAAATTATTTGTCCTGTCATGTATGCAATTAGAACTATCAATATCCAACATAAAAGAGTTCCAGTTACCCTATAATTAATGATACAATCATATCCTCATACATCACTAAATACATGACAAAGCATCTAAATGCTCCTGATAACAATTAAATTCAAGTCCTTAGTTCTATTAAAAAGAAACACCACAGCATGAAATAAAGACCGACCAAACGACGCCTTTGACCAACCAACGAGAGGCCATTTGACATGACAATTGATGATAGTTATCCACAGCAAAACAAATCACAGTGAGGTGCTCTTTCACAACGCTAAAACTCTCTACATGCGCGTTCTACTCTGTAATTCAGTCATCTGAGATTGCATGCAACATGCATAGCGTCTACCCCAACGTTGCCCTATGCCAGGAATCAGGTCTGTACTGAGTACAGTTGCACATCCCAGGATAGCTACTGTTTCTGAACAGGTTGATTACACTTTGGAATATGAATTGCCAATTATTTTCTGCCATTTGTTGCCATTTTGTAAATCAGGTGGGTAGAGTTTAAAGAGGTCTCTCCTCAACCCAATGAAGATAGTGTCATTGCCTAAATACTATTCACTGTACATGCAGCCAGTGAGACTGTCCACAAATGACCATGACAGACTACCGTTACTACTTAGTATGTGCACATTACAGGGCACTCGCACAATTAGGCTTCCGATATAGGCATACTCTACAATACAAATCTATAGCTATAGCTGAGCTGATTAAATAGTTTTATGAAATCACACTGTTCAGCATAAACATATCCAGCTGAGAAGACACAACTTACATCACACCAACACTTAAGAGTCATGACACGCTTCAGACTCAAAGAAGGGTTATGTAATCAATCGCAAAATGGCAGAGGCAACGGGGCCGCTTCAAAATGGCAGCTACGGCTCTGACCAAGTGGCCGAAGAATTTGAAATCCTTATTGCAGGGTCTGAAACACTGTCTGCAATCTTTCCAAATTTGAAGTGTGTTACAAAAAAAACTTGAAACTGGTAATCATGACAAAGAGTGTATTGAGTATATACGTATGTAAAGTCCAGCACACCACTTGACTGTGCTCCATGAAAACAAAGTGCAAACTCATGATTACACCAGTTTCAAGTTTCATTTACACAAATCTAAAAGTAGTGATTCTCAGAATCTATCTTAATTAAGTTACCGTATAAGCTCACAATAACCCTAATAAGCCCTGCATCTACAACTGGCCGAAAGAAATAAGCCCTCGGGGGGGGAGGGGGTTGTTATATGTTAGTGAGACAACGAAAGTCCCGGAAACACGAGTCCTCCTAGACAAGAAAATGTTCAAAACATTGAAGTCACATAGTAGATTTACTTGTGTAGTGTTCCAGTTGCATCTCCTAATAAGTTTTGAATTCTAGTAGAACCAGCAAGTTTCGCAATTAACTCCACACATCCCACTTGCTGAAATAGATAAGCCCCGTAGCAAAGAAATAAGCCCCACATCTCCAACTGGCTGAAAGAAATAAGCCACACGGGGCTTATTTGAGCTTATACAGTATTTATAAGTTGCAATACTAATTATAGTAAGTAGTGATAGCAGTACAACTTACCACACGATGTCTTTGTCAACCTCGAACTATCAACCAAATCCTTGCTCTTGTTCTTAGTTGCTTCTGAACACAGAAATAATGCCTACTGTAACAACAACAGAACAGCTGATTTGCTTTTGCATACTAGCAACAGGAGTATATGTATTGTGATCTTCAAAAGAATATCTCACAGGAGAGTGGCTGTTACTATAAGACAAAAAGATAGTTAGTCTGCAGCGTATGATGTAACATATAACTGAACTAACAATGCAAGACCACTTGCAGTGCTTGCTGACATGACTGGACCAAAATCAGGATCTTAGAAGAAATATATAACAATGGCTTAGCAATATGTTAGTATTATGTGACGTCAAAATTACTCGCAATCATGCACTCAAGCATAACCTGCAAATAGGAAGTTACCTCTAGTGGCCACAGTGTGGCTCCGCTTCTTCTCTTTCTTGTTTATTGTATTTGTACCACGACAATGACTGCAAAAAACAAAACAGGCTTGCAACTTCTAGTAGATTATATGTTTCTGCTACATAATTAACCTGAAAATTGACTGAGACTCCAAACCAGGACTTGGTGACATCGTAGTGCTGCTAGAATTTTCTTCTTTGACATGAGTAATCTAATCACCTTGATAATCTGGTGACAAGCACTTATACTCGTCAACATGATGGCTATCCTCTTTGCTTCCTACAACCACCAACAACTTTTCATAACATGCATAATAGAAATTAACAACATTATACATTCAAATTTTTCTATTAGACGCACCAATATGTATTTCACAAATAAAACAATAAACCAGGCAAGCACACAAAAGGATTTTGGAAATTAGTCAATTGTTTTAGTGGTCACTCTCTTTATTACTAATTAAAATGCCTGAGTGAAATCAAGTGTAATGGTTTCTAGTACATTTATACAGAAAAGACAATTTATTTTATTACATATTGAGGGGGACGGTTATTCTTACTCGGTATCAATGTGTCCATATATCTGTCCCATAACTGGCTCTTTGATGACGGCAGATGCTCAGACTTCTCTTCAGCATTCCTTTTCGCACATTTCTCTACAATCCAAAAGGGCCAAGTTAGAAAGAAATAAGGCATAATCCTCAACTATTACAAAACCAAATCAATTTAAAAATTTTTATATCGTCTTGGACAGTAAGCTTATATTCAGTCTTATAATAATTATGACCGTTATTTATACTTTTTGAATGACGTTGACGAGGTTGGAGACTAGATAACCACAGCATACTAGAGGTAGTCCACAGTTAGTTTCTCGCAAATACCTCTCTTTGTCTACACAATCAGTAGCTGTCTCCCTCTGGCTCATTTCTAGCTGGCTCACATTAGTTGTACAGTTTTCCACCAGGCGAGCTAGTGTACTCTCCATGGCTGCCTTGCTCCCTATTATAAAGAAAACGTTTACACCGTTCTTGTACACAAATAATTAATCTTGACACTGATATGCCGCAGCCAACCTTAGGGACAGTATCTTGCCATCGTACTTCACACTCTGCCCACGTAAACCTGTCGCCTTTACACACACGCTGCCCCCAACCAGAAACGGTGGTTTGCTCTCGATCTTCTTTCTAGGAACGACAGTCTAGTGGCCCGGTTCATCGCACCACTCCACAACAAAGCACATTTTCTCCGAATCTGCAGTCCAATTCTAGAACGTGTACAAAAGATTGGCTACTACAAATCTCTGTAGGTACTTGGCCATGGACTACAAACCACGTCTTGAAGAAAACTCCACTTGTTGCGCACTACAAGACATGAAGAAAGTTACACGACGAAAGAGAACGTTTCAACAAGTGGCCGACTGATAGATGTCAGGCTGCTAATCTCATTTGCGGCCACGCATGCGCTGTGACGATCGCAAGCAACTATGGAGTCGTATTTCTATTTTAGTCGACATGTCTACGAGATACAAGCACGATGCCAATCGGGTGTATGTGGATAAGTAAGAGCCATGTAGGAAGTACGTTAGAAAGCATAGAAATCGTTACCAGTGCACCCCTAGACCGTTGGAATCATGCACATCGACCAACTCGTTATTCTCGAGCAAAAGAATTAGGCAAGAAGATAAGGTAGGTGGGAGGCATGTAGCGTTTTTTGCAGGTCAACTACACTGTATAGGTAAACTACGCTGTATAGGTAAACTAGAAGACGTACTAAAAGGTACAATGGACTTGGAGTCCAGACCCTTCAATCTGTAAATAATATAATAATATTCTATTTTTAGAGAATTGTCTAGTCAACATAATAATGTTTGTTAGACTAATCTACTTATTGAGTATATATTGTTGTAATAATGTGATGTGGTCAAATATCTCCATCAGATGATGTAAAACATACTTCTGCTGTAGACTGTCAGTGAGCATATACGTCTATCACAGCTGCATCAGAATGGCCATTGAAATTGCACAGGATGCTAATTTTACGACTCTTGCCATTATTGTTTTTCGTAAGTATTTGATAATTCTCTTCTATTTGCGAAGTCTGAATTGTACATTCGTATGTGCTAACTATTGTGGTATTGCAGTTATGCAAGCCGGGTTTGCATTCTTGGAAGCTGGCTCAGTCCAATCAAAGAACACAACCAACATTCTTTTCAAGAACTTTATCAGTAGTATTTGCAGTTTTCTTGCATGTTGGGCATGTGGACATATGTTTGCTTTTGGAGGTGGCAATGCATTTATTGGAAATAAGCACTTCTTTCTTGCTGCAGTTGGACGTCATAGTGAAGAGTTAGTTGATTGGTTTATTTACTATGTTTATACTATCACGGCAGCCACAATTGTGAGTGGGGCTATAGCAGGGAGAACACAAATGAGGGGTTATTTTATATTTACACTTTTCTGCACAGGTAAATATGTCAACACCGTGTTTGCATGTGAATGTGTGTGTGTGTGTGTGTGTGTGTGTGTGTGTGTGTGTGTGTGTGTGTGTGTGTGTGTGTGTGTGTGTGTGTGTGTGTGTGTGTGTGTGTGCGTGTGCGTGTGCGTGTGCGTGTGCGTGTGCGTGTGCGTGTGCGTGTGCGTGTGCGTGTGTGTGTGTGTGTGTGTGTGTGCGTGTGTGTGTGTGTGTGTGTGTGTGTGTGTGTGTGTGTGTGTGTGTGTGTGTGTAGATGCGGTGCTGTAGCTCAATTGGTTAGAGAGTGCATTTGGAGAATGAAAACATCCGGAACCTTTCAGTGTTTCAGATTCAATTCACAGTGTTGGCATAATTTCCTTCCTTTATGCAAGAATTTACACACAATTGCTTCTCTTGACTTAGAGTATAGATGAATATAATGAATATATGGTCATTGACTGTGATGGACATGACCGCTGGCTATGCAGTAACATCATGCAAAGATGTATACTATTGGGCCTTGGTGTCTCGTTCCAGCGCTGCGCCATCTGTAGAGCATGTCCTTTAACTTTTAACTCTTGCAAAGCAGCAACCTTAGGACAGATCTAATTTAAGACAGATTTTTGAAAGCTTCGGTGACATTAACATTTTCTATTGTGTCAAATTAAAAAAAACAGTTTGACAGCATTATCAAATTTCTGCAAGTACATATTCAAATAATAAGGACTGTCTCATTCTGTATGCATATAACAGTTAACCAATTCAAGATCTAGACAGTGCACGTGAGTGATTATTACATTTAGATATAATTGGATATCCTAATCCAGACAGTTAGTAAGCAAGTCTCTTCGTATAAAATCGTCCGGACTGACTATACCTCGGTCAGTTCCCATTTCATTCAGGAAGGTTGAAGTCCCTGACTGGTTACATTTCTGAAACTACCTAGACGTTGACGGTTCATAGAAAGATCAGACGTTTATGGTGCTTTGTACATAGCTCTAGTACTTGTCAGTGAAATTGAATGTCATGTCTTGCTAGATTGATAACATACTGAGAGCTTTCATCTTTTCTGTTGTCTTGCTGGCAACTACTAACGCTGGTCAGAACATCGTAAACGGCACCTCCTGTCATCCATGTGGATTTCGTGGCTGCTTCAACCATGACCTCACCAAATGTTGTTTACCGTGCTATTGCCAGCAACCCACACCACGTCACTGGGGTGTCTGCGCTTATCCTACGCCGGTTTCTCCTATGGACGGCAATCCGTGAGTGTCAAAGTCACCACGCGATGCCTACAAGTGAAGAAAACTTGGCAACTCCGCTATGACCTAATTGTCCCATCTGTTGTAGTTCTGATCTATAAATAGATTAGATCAGTTTGTTTGTTCTGTTCAGTAAATTAGACTATCGATCAAACAATGATTCATGTGCAATTGCTGCATCCTGAGCTGGAAATTGCGTTAACTGTATGCTCAATGTAATGACGTTTCCACCGTGTGTGTGATTGTATAATGGGATTCTCGTAACTATGTCAAGTCAATTCCTACCATTAAAAGTTTTGGTCAAAGGATCACATCGGTTGGGACGATTTTTAACTACATAGTTGTTCCAAAAATATTTAGCGTTTATATACTCAACATGTCTTTCTGATATGACTGCAGCCGCTTGCAATCTTCTGTCACAAAACAAAATTTTTATTAATATTACTGCATTCAGGCAGCATACCAACTGTATTGCGACCACCAAACATTGCCAGTTCCAATTTCCGATGTCCACTCTATCTTTCATTG
Source organism: Corticium candelabrum (assembly GCF_963422355.1). Taxonomy (NCBI): domain Eukaryota; kingdom Metazoa; phylum Porifera; class Homoscleromorpha; order Homosclerophorida; family Plakinidae; genus Corticium; species Corticium candelabrum. Next base: position 2,223,533 of record NC_085101.1, on the reverse strand, counting down.
ACTTACTCGTTTTATAGAGACATTTGCTCATATCGGCTCGAAGTCGATGCTTCTGTAAGTCTATATTGTCAGATATTATGCATACACAAGTCTTTAGAGCAGAGTTTCTGCTATGTAGCAGTTCGTTCACTTGCTTTATGTCTATTTTAGGTACATTACAATTATCTGTTAGCAAAGTCACTGCAACCAAACTAACTTACGGCCAGAACCGCGACGTCTGTATAGCGTCGAAGACACGAACACGTTGGCTTCAATAGCGTTGCACATAGATTGGTATGGTTTCCAAATACATCTGATCAAAGAAAACCTGTAGGCTACATGTATGTCTTCAATTTGTCAGCAGTCAGTTCCAGCATTATGCCAGACAACAGAAAGCGTCACTTATCCGACTGCATTCAGGACACAACTTGTCTAGAGCGCGCATGCGACCAACGAACAATGCCAGTGACAATTTTTCGATGTTCCGTCTGAAGTAACTCCAAGATCTCGTTTCAGAGCAAAAGAGAACTGCTCAAAACGATTCGAGGTTTACGTCAATTTTATAGTTTGTGGAGATAGAGCACATTCACGATACTCTAAGAAGACAATTAATTTGCAATCATTCATGCAGTTAATTGTTTTACCTTGATGGTTATAAGTGTTCGCCACGACTGCCAGTACAAAAGCCACATGCAGCAACCAACATGCCCGCTTCTACAACCAGACAAGCTGCGTACCGTCGCTGGGACGCGGGGTTAATTTAATGTAAGATCTGCTGTAGTCCTCTGATCCATAGGTAGATTAGATCCCTTTGTCTGTTGTTGTGCAAAGTGGTTGGTCGATTGAACGAGGCTTCGTGTGCAATTGCTGCATCTTAATTGAGATGAAATTTACGTCAACTGCATGCCTAATACGGTTTCCACAATGTGTGACTTGTGCCAGCACATTGCGACTAACAAACATTGCTGGGTTTAATTCCAGCCAGCATGTCTTTCATTGACTTCGATCGTCACTTCACAGTCAACTGCTCATATGACAGTTTGAGTTTGTTCATATTTCGAATTCCAGCAAATACCATGCACATAAACCCTCTCTTGAAGCAATTTAATTTGTCTCTATGCCATAGGTAATTGCTTTAGCTTTATGAGTCATGTACGCGCTGCACAGTACGTCGTAATTGTTTGTACAGAAGCCAATCTGGCCAATAGCTCCCTAAAGGATAAGACCAACAACGTATCGTCTGATTGGAGGCATAGGGATAACTGAGTGGCCTCACGTGCATGAACCTTGTAAGGCTTGTCTAGTGTAGTCCTCTTAATAACTATAGAAAGAAGCCGGCCGTGAATTAATTTTC
>NC_085101.1:2164700-2217200 GCF_963422355.1 Corticium candelabrum | reverse complement strand
CTAACACTTTCATGACAACATGATTGAGTAAATACTTTAATGACATTTATTCCTATATGATTTGGTAGATATTTTACCATACTTAGCAGTACATGTCCAGACAGGCAAACAAACAGACAGACAGACAAACGGACGGACGGACGATGGGTGAGATGGTAAAAACTTCCTGGAAAGGCTAGTCAAGAAGTCACGTGATGAACTCGGTCAACCTAATGCTGCTGAGTTTCTAGACATCTGGAGGAAGACGTTCTCAACTCAACTTCAAACGTGCAATGCCAAGGTAATAATGAGAAAAATCTCAGCTCTCAAAAGTGACATTGACTGTACGGTAGATTGCTCTACCCAGTTTTTCAGCAGCTAAGTTGGCTCCGCATAGTCTGCATTGTTCTATTTTAAGTGTTATATGTTTGTTTGTTTTCTAAATGTAGTCCTAGTGAACTGTCGTAGTTGCGGGACTCTACATAGTTACCTTGCCAGCATTGTATTATAGATGTACATGTTTGAAATAAATGTTATTTGGCAGACAGACAGACAGACAGACAAACAGACAGACAGACAAATAATTTATTCCCATATAGACTCTACTTTTACATATGCTAGGAATTTGTGAAAGCAAACCAGTCCTTGCAAACAACAAAGTCATAGATTAACTAATGGACTTGGCCTTGAATGTCAAAGTCAAATAATCTATCTAAATCACATATGATTAGTTGAAAATCTTGAAAGATTTCTGAGGCCAACTTTCTGAGAATAGACAGACAGACAGACAGACAGACAGACAGAGGAAACAATAAAATACAGTCAAGTCAAACTTCCTGGAACACCGTCATTGAGGCTTGTTCCCCTTTTCATGGAATGCTGTGGCCGTTGGGGCGAAGAAGTCAACAAATACTACTTGCAGGAACTGTCACAGAGGACAACAGACGATTCAGGCAAGAACAACTGCAAGGACTTTATGTGCTTTTTTGGCGGAAACGCTTCTCAACAATATTGCGGCGGTGCAACGCTAACACAATCGCCAAGAAGATTTCCATTTTAACTTCCACTAATCATAATGACATTGATGATTTTGCAACTCAGTTTTATGTACATTAGATTGATAGGTATAATGGCCCTATAGGACCTATTGAACTCATTTTTAAAGCTTACCATAGCTACTTTACCTAGCCTGTATAGTGATCATGTTTGAAATATACTACCATTGACAGACAGACAGACAGACAGACAGACAGATACTGTATTCTGATATAGACTCTACTTGCACATTTGCTAGGAATTTGTGAAAGCAAACCAGTCGTTGCAAACAACAAAGTCATATCTTGACTAATGTACTTGGCCTTGAATGTCAAAATGAAATAATCTATCTGAATCAGACAGACAGACAGACAGACAGACACAGACATGTAATTAGCATTGGTGTAAGTTATAGTGATGATTTTGATTGAATAGTGTTTATCTGTTAACAAATCTTTTTTAGAAGTAGTTGTGAAATAGAATTAAATTCCCTGAGTACTTTGCACTGTTCTAATTGTATTGGTAATTAATTATTTGCATATTATTTAATTGGACACAGAAAATAAATTTGCAATAAATAGTACACAATTTGATGTATGCAGTGCACACCACAATGTAAATATTGACACACAATTCAATCCAGTTAGTTACTAATGTGCGTAGCAGATGCGCGCACTCAAAAAATATTTCTGTCTGCCTGCCTGCCTGTTTGTCTGTCTGTCTATCTGTCTGTCTGTCTGTCATAGTAGTATATTTCAAACGTAATCACTATTACAGTCTAGGTAAAGTAGCTATGGTAAGCTTTAAAAATGAGTTCAATAGGCCCTATAGAGCCATTATACCTATCAATCTAATTTACATAAAACTGAGTTACAAAATCATTAATGTCATTATGATTAGTGGAAGTTAAAATGGAAATCTTCTTGGCGATTGTGTTAGCGTTGCACCGCTGCAATTTTGTTGAGATGCGTTTCCGGCAAAGCACATAAATTCCTTGCGTTGTTCTTGCCTGAATCGCCTGTTGCCCTCTGTGACAGTTCCTGCAAGTATTTGTTGGCTTTTTCACTCCCATGACCAAAGTGTTCCATGACAAGAGGAACAAACCTCAATGACGGTGTTCCAGGAAGTTTGAGTTGACTGTATTTTATTGTTTCCTCTGTATGTTGGTTTGTCTGTCTGTCTGTCTGTCTGTCTCTCATAAACGATCAGAAGAAGTTATCAAAAGCATGAACTCAGAGAGACATGTTGCAAGGATCAGGTCCTTACACGGAAAAGGAGCTGGAGCATGGCTAGAGGTAATACCAACTTCAGACAAGAACGCACTGAAGCCGAATGAATTTCGTGTAGCGTCTTGTATGAGGTTGGGTGCTGGTTTGCCTTTCAGCCGGCTGCTTAAGACGTGTGACTGTGGAACTGAGCTGGATCGCGAGGGCTACCACCTTTTGACATGTAAATATGGAGGTGGACCTGTGTGGACGCATAACTCCATAGTGTCTGCATGGAGTGATTGCCTAAGCGATTTACTCATTCCCCATCAAATAGAACCGAGACAGCGATTTGTAGACAACGAAAACCGGCCTGACATCACGCTTTACGACACTGACACTGGGATCACAAAAGAATGTGATGTTTCGATAGCTCACCCTTGGAGCAAAGACATTATTAAAGGTGCAGCCAGAGAAGGTGGCCATGCAGCAGCTAAACGAGAGGCAGCAAAGTCAAAAAAATACTCAGAGGAATCGCTTGCGGATGGATCGAAGCCTATAGTTGTCCCACTCGTCTTTGAACACTTCGGCAGGTGGGGCTTAAAGGCTGACGAGCTGATGAATGAACTGGGGAAGAAGGCGAGAGGCTTTGATGGAAGAAGAATTGCGGTAGAGTTTAAAACCTTCTGGAGGAAAAGACTGTCTATTACTCTTCAAAAATGCAACAGCAGAGTGATTTTGCGGAAGCTGTCAAGGCTTTCTGTGCGCTCATTAGGAGATGACAGTGTTTTGGGAGTAGATAGAGACATTCATTGTTTTACTCATTAGCAATAGTCTCGGACTACAAGTAGAACATTTCATTTTAACAATAACTGTTTGTAGTAGTGAAGATTGTTGACAATAAACTTGATTCTGTCTGTCTGTCTGTCTGTCTGTCTGTCTGTCTGTCTGTCTGTCTGTCTGTCTGTCTGTCTGTATGTATGTATGTATGTATGTATGTATGTATGTATGTATGTATGTATGTATGTATGTATGTATGTATGTATGTATGTATGTATGTATGTATGTATGTATGTATGTATGTATGTCATCGGAAATTTTTCAGATTTTAACTAATCATGGTGATTTAGATAGATTATTTGACTTTGACGTTCAAGGCCACGTCCATTAGTTAATCTATAACTTTGTTGTTTGCAAGGACTGGTTTGCTTTCACAAATTCCTAGCATATGTAAATGTAGAGTCTATATGGGAACAAATTATTTGTCTGTCTGCCTGTCCGTCTGTGTGTCAAATAACATGTAACTATGTAGAGTTGCGCAACTACGACAGTTCACTAGGACTACATTTAGAAAACAAACAAACATATAACACTTAAAATAGAACAATGCAGACTATGCGGAGCCAATTTAGCGGCTGAAAAACTGGGTAGAGCAATCTACCGTACAGTCAATGTCACTTTTGAGAGCTGAGACTTTTTTCATTATTACCTTGGCATTGCACTTTTGAAGTTGAGTTGAGAACGTCTTCCTCCAGATGTCTAGAAACTCAGCAGCATTAGGTTGACCGAGTTCATCACGTGACTTCTTGATTAGCCTTTCCAGGAAGGTTTTCCCATCTCACCTATCGTCCTTCTGTCTGTTTGTCTGTCTGTTTGTCTGTCTGTCTATCTTTCTGTCTGTCTGTCTGTCTGTCTGTCTGTCTGTCTGTCTGTCAGTCTGTCTGTCAGTCTGTTTGCCTGTCTGTACATGTACTGCCAAGTATCTTAAAATATCTACCAAATCATGTAGGAATAAAAGTGATCAAAGGATTTATCAATCATGTTGTAATGAAAGTGTTAGATTCAATATGACTGTATATACATTTACCGGTGGGTACTTTGCTCAGTTGTTGAGGACAGCAGATCCATAGGCTAGGTAGGTACTGTTGACACTTTAGTACAACATGATTGAGTAGATACTTTGATCACGTTTATTCCCATATGATTTAGTAGATCTTGTATCATACTTAACTAGCAATACAGACAAACAAACAGACGGACGAACAGACAGACAGACAGATACTTCATTCTTATATAGACCCTACTTGTACGTTTGCTAGGAATTTGTGAAAGCAAACCAGTGATTGCAAACAGCAAAGTCATAGATGAACTAATGGACTTGGTCTTGAATGTCAAAATCAAATAACCTATCTAAATCACCATGATTAGTTGACAGTTTTGAAGTTTCTTGAGGATAACTCGAGCGTTGCATCTTTGTAGAATTGTAGAAAATCTTTTCTCCAATTCAACATGAACATTGACCAGGAGGCATTAAAATTGGCTTCTGGATTTACTGACTGTTATGACAAATGCTGCAAAAATTCTCTGCCTTTGTGCCCCACCTCCCAAAATGTTCTGTCACAAGAGGAACACATCTTGATACATATCCTCCTGAAACAAGCTCTTCTGAATATTTTTTCATTTCTTTTCTTCTCTTTTTGTGGCAGCAAGACCATTTTCCTTGCTAGCCCTCTTCATAATTTTCTGACAGACAGACAGATAGACAGACAAACAGATAGACAGACAGAAAGACAGGAAGACAGACAGAAAGGTAAACAGACAGTAGACAATAGCACGGACAATAGAATTTAAAGTAGGGCTTTGTGCTGGCCATGCAGTCGAGAGAATGATGTCGTTGATTCCCAGACTGACTAATCTTGATTCTATAAAAGGGTGAATTATTGATTATTTGCAGTATAATAGAAAAGATTAGTCTCCAGCAGGCAAATATAGTTCCCATTTGGTTTAAGTTGATGTGCAAGACAAAAATGGGAACTACTAGTAAACTGTGATATATATATATATATATATATATATATATATATATATATATATATGTACATACGAAAACTGCCCAGCTAAAATGGAAGATGTGGTGCACATGAATTTGGCCAGTGCTAGTACTGGAAAGCCAAGTCTAAACAATTAGCTTGTAGAAACATGATATTTCTCCTACCATTTTAGGCTGAACTGTGTGATGTTATTGCGTGCTGATAGACGTACTGCATGCATGGGTATATGCAGTGTTATTCACTGAGTCAGCTGACATTGCGAAATAATCTTAGTAAGCTTCTAAGATACTTTTTACTATACAAAAAACTTCTTACAAGCATTCTCTTAACGTTTGTCTTTGGTTGTTGGTCATTGCTGCCACAAGTTTGCATAGGTGTGGTTTTATGATTATGGATGCGAAGAAAGGTCCCCCTTTCCACGACAAATGGTTCAGTTGCAAAGAATGCTCTTCAAAATTTCCAACTGCGTAATTAAATTGCTTGGCTTGGAGGAAAAAGCAATGGTATTTTGAGGAATGTGGGCCAACTGCAATGATATTATGCATACCTCTAAAATTTACACACGTGATCCGTCTAGTTGAACCTTAATCATGTCTGAGTCAGAAGAAAGCTCTGTTGTGTCTTTGAGTACACGCCAGTGGGCCGTTTTGGCAGAGCATTTGGATTCCCAAATTTTAAACGAGTTCCTTGTCAATGAGCTCCCTTTCATTAGGAGCAACAAAGCTGAAGGCAGTCATCGAGAGGAAACGCGAAAGCTTCAAGTTGATCAACTGAAACGTTTAGTTAGTAACGATTCTAATAAGCTATCGTTACTGACAGCTGAAATTTCAAGCAGACAACCAGAGCTGGCCAAACGTATGAATCTGGTTTGTGCAGGAATGGACTCATCCCCACAGTCGTCACGTAAACAAGGTAATTATTTGGCTATGTTTTCTGTAATATTGTAGACGAGCTTGAGCTAGTCGTTGTACACTTGTCTTGAATCTCGATATTTTCTACCCCTCTAGAACGGAAGCATGATTCAGTTTTTCTAGCTCTCGTGTGCTACGAAGTCAAATTTGGCAATACGATGACGCAGAGTCTAACGTTCACGCTAGATAAAAGCTCAACATGATTGTCTTGCTTAGATTTTTTAGTTTGTCCCAACCTGACCTAACAGAGTATACGCCCCCAATTTTATGGCACTCCTAGTGTTACCGCACGCCATTAATAGTCGGCCGTTTGGCTACGAGCAAGCTACAAGAACCAACAGATTCGTTGTCATCTAGTATAGGATATGTCTATGCCACTTGGCCGTGCTATCATCAACTTTAGTCGAATCAGAGCAGCATCTCCCACACGTAATCTGACACTCACCTCCTAAAGCGAGAATGATGCAGCGAATTTCTCCAGACTACTGGCCATTTTTCGCGCATAATAAATACCAAGACAAGTACACCAATTCGGCCTGCATGTTCACAAGCAGGTCAGTACGATGCTAACCAGTTAGTTGTGAAGATGTGCATATTTAATGATATGCAGTCTCCACCCGTTTTACCACCCCACAGAGTTTTGTTTACCAAAACTGGTTGGCAAAACCAAACCATTTTTCTTACCGTTTAAGCAGGCGCGTACTTATGGGGGTTCGGTGAGGGTGGGTGAGAACAAACCGACTAACTTACGTTGGTTGTCCGCTTGTGCGATACACTCTGCTGGTACAAAACCAATCAGACTCGAGGGCGTATCCAAAAGTGCTTATGCCTCGACGGGCAAACTTGTAGTCTAGATACTTTCAATGTACACGCGTATTATATAAATTGCAATTTATAGACTCTTTATATGACTCGTTTTTAGAGCTTAAATTTAGTCTTCTCGTTGTGTTAATTAATTAGACAACGATTACATTACTCGTATATGCTGTACCACATGATTTGTCGTACTGATCACTCTTCGAAGTTATCTTGGAATAGAATGTCTGGCAGCAGAAATTTCCGAAGTTTTCGTTTGGCAATGTAATCTCGGGTGGGGTGGGGCACATGCACAAAGTGCCCATCCTGGATAGGCCTCTGCTGAGTCATGCGTGCCATATTGCCACCAGCTGTATACAGACGCTGTTGCTGTTGAAGTACTGGCCTGGGCCCACGTTCGAGTTTCAGATTTATACTCCAAAGGATTTATGGAGCGTAATGTGTAGTGTCTAAATATTACATGTAAACTATGGATATATATATATATATATATATATATATATATATATATATATATATATATATATATATATATATGACAAATGTCTTCCAGTAGGCATGGTAACTAATAATTAGATTCACTAGAATAGAGAATGTTTAGCTGACTGGAAGTTCGAAATCTCGGACAATTTGAATGCCCGAGGCACGCGCTTCTTCGTTGTAAGCTGAAATGCTATGAAATATCACCACGACAACGGGAAATTCTTCCATCGTGTGCTTTACGATTATTTCGATATGCAACTGAAACAGTCGATGAATACAACACATTTTTTAGTTGCCACCTCTGTTTGGTGTACTTTAAAAGATTTCTGCAAAGCTGAGCAGCACACGCAGACTCTTGATATATGTTGAGATTGACAATGAGACTATATTTTGCTCGTAACATCTGGAATTTTAATTATTGTGTTATTGCAAATAATAGACATTGCTGCTTTTTGATAAATGAGGAATCAACAATTTCAGTATGGTTGAAACTGCTCCAGGAAACACAAAGGGCACGGTGAATTTGCAGTTTTAGAACTGAAAATGAGTATGTGGCGGAACTGATGGACTGAACTAGATCAAAAATCTGCTTTGTGAATCAGAACTGCTAACCAAACAAAACCTACTTTCTAGTCCATACATATAACAATCATCGACTACAGGAGCAATTTCACCTGACAGCGCCTCATGTTGAACTTGTGATGGACATTACTATTCTTCAAACGGAGCGATAGAGCACACGAACTATCAGTACAGAGCTGTCTGCAAATAGAGCGCTATCACTCTTCCGTGACATTTGTAGAAACGAAGAGTCACGTTTTTTTGTAGCCAGCTAAAGAGTCTTTGGCATTTGAGGAAGTTAACATATTAAAAGAACACAAAAATGTAGGTGTTTAGTTGCATCCATTGATAATACATTGTAAAAACTGCAGAAAATACATAGCCGTTTCCCATTGTTGTATTAACTCTACAATGAATACTATAATTTTACAACTTTAAGCCCAGCTATCAAGAATCACGTTTTACTTTATTTGTGTTTGGAAAAACATTTACCAGGGTAATGTGTTTTGAGCAAATGCCTCAGGACCTAGCTAGTGAACTGAAATCTTCAGTTTTTCTGTTTCGAAATGCAGGCTTTCTCTGTACACTTGAAAAAGAGCCCAAAACATCCATTACGAGCATGGAGCTCTCATTGCCAATCTTGAGATCTAGCCAGCCTTCGAAGATATAAACTAGTTTTCGACGATCACGGGGGAGTTGCATACCAAGAAAGGGGCTAGCCCTATAAAAATTCGTAATTGTGGATTCTTCAGTTGTATATAATATTAAGCACGACAAGCAAAGTCACGGATCACCATGGTAACAATGGAGCCGCATGAGGAGTACAAGATTGGAAAGGATTGTTTGTTGTAATATTTTAGTTACGTAATATTATAGTGCTTCAACCTTGGTTGTTGAAGTGCATGGCATTCTTTTACGGTTTGTAATTCTATGTAATCAATTGATTATTTTATAAACTGACATCTTCCTTCATTTATTGTCATTACATGTCGTTGTCTTTTAATTGCCCAGCACATTTGTTTGGAATATATAGTTGCTCACTTTTACAATGACCATACAGCTAGTGAAACCTTTCTAAATAGCATAAACCACCAAAATTTCTTTAAAATTTGTTCGTAAAGCTTTGGAAATGTGAATTTGGTTTTGATGACTTGCTAAGCGTAGCATTCGGTAACACAAAAAAGACAGAATTTATGCATAAAGCCCAACTGATGTACATGCTACGCGCATGCGCAAAACTACTTAGGACTCTTCTCTCCTTATCAAATTATGTACTCCGCTTGATTAAAGATCTTTATTGTAAGATCGAGCGATAGTGATTTCTTTCTATTTTCTGATGACTTTGATCTCTACTCTCCCGGATAAGTATCTATAACACTTTCTAACAACTATCTAGTGATACCTTCTAAGACTAACAACCCACGTCATCCCAAGTATCCTACATCTTCCGTTTTCTTACAGAGAAAAGTCAGTTCTGCTCCAAAACATAGTCTTTATGCCAAAACGGAAGCCTGACTATCCTTCCCGACTTCTGCCCTTGTGAAGCTTCTCTTTCCACTACCGCATCTCCGTGATATCCTTCGACCTCACCTCCAATGGTTGAGCACTCATGATAGCAGCAATCATCATTGTCGTTGATTTCATTTACGCATCCAGGTCTTACTTGAATTTGGAAACGATTCCGAAGATACTGTCGGCCACTGTTGAGGCGCACCAAGTATGATCGTTCACCTAGACGCTTCACCAATGTTTCTGAAATCCGCCACGTGCGCGTTTGTAAATCCCACACTAACACCGAGTCGCCTGGCTCTAAGGCATTCAACGATTTAACTCCATTGCGTCGGTTGTAACGCTTTGCCTGCTTGAGCTTGTTCGCCGTGTCGATTTCCTTCACACGACCCTCAGCCACTAAAACGGGTCCAACCTTTAAAGACAACGCTGGCAGTCTTGTGCGTAGGCGTCTCCCCATCAACAGATGAGCTGGTGAAACTCCAGTGGTCTCGTGAGGAGTGGTGCGATACGCCACTAAGGCCAGCTGAAAATCACTGCCAGAGTACATATATTTTTTTGGCAGACCCTTGATAGTCTGAACAGTGCACTCGGCCAACCAGTTACCTTGACGATACTGCTGTGAAGATTTTGTATGTTCTAATCCGTACTAAGTTGCGAATTTCCAAAATTTGGTGTTGGCATACTGAGGACCATTATCGCTAACGAACAATTCCGGTATAACATAACACGCAAATATTTCCTGGCACGCCGCGATGACATTGCTGGCACGTAAATTCGACAGAGGACGCAGTTCATGGAATCGAGAATAATAATCCACTATCAGAATATAATGTTTTCTGTCCAGCTTGAATAAATCTGAGCCGACTTGTTGCAAGGGGCGTTTAGGCATTGGAGTAGACTGCAATGGTTCCCGACGTTGTTGGTGCCTAAAACGAGCACATGAGTTACAGCGGAGAACAACATCTTCTAAATCTTTTTGCCATTCCAGGCTACCACATGTGTCCGCTGGCTCTTGACTTCTTAACCACTCCAAGGTGTCCTTCATGAGCTCGTTCAGTGATAGCTCGAAGAAGAGCGCCAGGAACCACATTTCTTCCCTCGTAGAAGGATGCCATCAATACAGCTAAGCGTGTGGCGAATATCCCAAAAAGAACGAGATTCCTGTCGAACGTTGTGCCGCTCCTTTGGCCAAGACGACTGCAGATACTGTATGAGACTACCACGGACAACTGCTGATCTTGCTGCGTTGCAGCTCGAAGCTCCCCAAATGATACGTCAGAAACCGGAAAACTGCAACCATCACAGTTTTGATGTAAGATTCAAGGTCGTCTACGAAATCATTGTTGCCTCTGCCAATAGGGGCTCGTGACAGAGCATCAGCTACCGGAATTGTTTTTCCTGAAACGTATTCTACACGAAAAGAAGGGTGCTAGCCGCAATTTTAGCCTTTGCAGCCTGGGAGAACACTGACTGACATCCTGCACATTCATAATACTCACTAAAGGTTTGTGATCGGTCTCTACTATGAAAGGTCCTGTCATTCCTAACAGTACTGTCCAAAGTGCTCGTATCCCCTTGTCATGGCCAATACCTCCTTGTCTATTTGGGCGTAGCGCATTTCACTTTTTGTTAAAGCTTGGAAAGCATAAGAAATGGCAGCCCGCCTTTCGCCTGGTTGCACTTGAAGCACCACTGCCCCCATTCCGTACGAGGAAGCGTTAGCGGAGACGATGGTGACAGCATTCGGATTATAATATGCCAATACAGGCGCATTTGTCAGCAATCGCTGAAGTTCATGTCGACCAAAAGTTTCCCCTGCTGAGTTGAGGAGGAAAACATTCCTACCTTGAAGCAATTGTTGGCAAATTTGGCATGCATGACATTCCCCAAGAACTCTTCCTCACCTGGCATCAGACTGAAATCAATCTTCTTTCCACATCTGACTAGACATTGGAACTCAAAGGGACTAAGAGAATACTCCTTCAGGGTTTAAGTGACAAAAGCCAAATACCAGCAACTTTTCTATATGAAGACAAGACAGAGCAAGTTCATCCAAATTTTCAGCTGCCTGAAAGCTTTGATGTATGGCATTCACCAAACCATTGGTCCAAACATAACCTAGCCATGCGATTTGTGAATAGAGTGATACTACCACACATCCAGTCATTTCGCAATACAAAGATGAAATTTTTGCCTGAGAGCGTGGCTATTTACAACAAGGATATTAATTCAAATTTATTATTAATGCGTCATATAAATGCATGCTCTACCACAGCAACAAACAGGAAACCAACATCTACAACATTTTTAGTACAGTAATACTGTATGTCATGTCAATGCTATCAGTTTCTACGTCTGTCATCCTTAAATGTCAACACGTAGAAAATCATTTAACAACTTCAAATTTGAGGGGCATGTGCTTTCAGGGTCTCCGGCTCGGTTTCTAAGGCTATGGATATGTCGACCATAAGTTATAATAGTAACAATGATCTTAAACATGTGGCTTAGCTTTTATAAATCTAATATTGAAGTGGGTTTTATCATCTTGTAGTATTTTGTCACGCATATTGTACCATTTCTACCGTCTTTTATTGCCCGCATAGACAGCTGCTATAAGCAAAAATTATAAATAATGGCAATAATACATCGTTGCTATTTATACTAAAACATGTGCCCTGTTATGTGCTTACCATCACTGTCTTTCTAACCTACCACAGCTTACTATACATATTAGTTTTATTACATATGGGACAGGATTGTGGAATCTTATTGACTTGCGTGGCCTCTTGCTTTCCCTCACTAATTAGCATCGGCTACAACTCGGCTAATAATTTGCTAGCACGCTCTCGAGCAACCAAGTCAATAATATGCGTTTTCTTCCATTTAAATCTAATAATTATATCAGTGCCTGTATTATTATCTCTCACGTAAACGTTTGAGTCTTTTCAAGTAACCGTTTCAAACTTTGTTTAACTTTATCTGTGTTTTGCAGGAGGTATCAAAATTGCTGATGTAGAAGTCGGATTAGAGTTACCTCAACATCCTAGAAGAAGCAGCGAAGCAGGTATTGCATATAGATGTATTCAACTATATATTTATCGATTAAGTAGTTTGTCATGATGCAAAATGATTTTCAAATTTATACTACATATGCAGAAGTAATAATTCTATATTTACTTGAGCTCATATTCATGTGCGATGTATGGTCTCAATTCAATTTTGTATTACAATAATTTGAAGCAACTCTTGCAACTACGAAATACTTCATCAAGTGTTTCTAATAGCAAAAAACTAACAGGTATTACAAAAATTGTTGTTTTACATAGGGAAATCGTGTTCTCTTCTCATTATTTAGCAAAAAATAGTTTATTAATTACCATTCGCGTATTGACCGGAGATGCAGTTGCTGTTTCAGGTCTTAGGTATCAGATTGGTGTTGAGTTGTGCAATCAAAAGCGAAATAATGACTGCTATTCTCATGACGACTAAGTCAATTTTTTAAGGCGAGGTGAAGGTACATATGTGTTTCTGTCAGCTTGCCGGGTTATTGGTATGCTCGTTATCAAGAATATAGATTTTGTCGCAAAGACAATATTATTATGTCTTGATTCTTGTGTCATTCCTATCATTTGAACGTTTATTCTGGATATTGAAAACTTCCTTGCAGGCCACAATAGCTAAAATTTTAAATTTGGCACTAATAGTTACATATTGAAACTAAAACATCGTGGCCTAAAAACTTAGTGTCAAGACTTTGTGGCAAGTTCCACAAAGCTAATACTCTTTTCTTCTTAAGTCTTCTGGTAATTATTATTAATATAAATTTCATATAGCAGCCACAAATACTCTTTACGGGATAGATGGGGTAATCTTTAGCTTTATTGTTAAATACTAGTAGAGAGTCTGTTGAGATGCACGTGAAGATGATATCTGATCAATCTGAACGAAGCCCTTGTTTTGCATGAAGGTAAGGTCGCGAAAGAGCTGCGCCTATTTACAAATGAGGAAGCCGCAACCATTAACCAGGTCCTATTGTCTGTCTGACTCATTGGCCCCGAACATATCGTGCTTCTGTTCCACGAATGAGGTTGCAACTATGATAAGTCTAGCCATAGCTGCATGAGACGTGAGTGGAAGTTGCAAAAAGAACGAGGGACTGTGTCTCAATGGTAAAGCCTATTCTCTTAGCGTCGCGATATAGTATTCTAGATTTTACCATTTTTATGCGAGCTGCAACCCCGACATCGACAGAGAATGGTTGCGATTAGATCTAAAGATAGGGCACAACTGAGGAGCTTATGTCAACCACAAATGCTGTGGTTCGCACCTTTATAGACGCGAGAACACAAGAAAAGGTCTAATATTTGAGCCAAATGTTTCGAAATTGTCATAATTAAGATCGCAAACCACTAGCACATTATATGCGCCAGCATGGCGCCCATTCTTCCGTGTAAGCGTGGGTGTATGCATTAATGAATGTCCTTGGTCTTGGACATAGGGCAACCTAAAGGATAGAAAGAGTTGTGCAAACTAGCGTACATCAGTCACCAAAAGGAGTCGAAATGCGGTTTAGCGTCGTTAGACAGAGTTGACTCTACCCCAGAACGTAGCGCGCGCATTAATGGAAGTTTATTTGCGTAGCCATGCCTCCGCAACAGCGTCATTGCGCTCATAGCCTCTGCGACAGCCAATGCAATTTTGCCATTCTTCTTTCTCTTTCATGTCCGAGTATACACGACAGTCACCATCGCCCTCAGTGAGCTCAAGTCGCTTATGGCTGGGACGGCCAGGAAAGCAGTTCGAGCCGAGTTGGCAACTGTCTTCAGCGTCATTCGGATTGTGCTACGGAGAAGCAAGCAAGTTAAAACACACACGCATTCGCAGGTAGCGATGATTTTCGTTCCCCTAGATTAATTTTCCGCTAGCCGTATCTTCACAATTCTTAATTTCTTCTCTTTTCATCATGCGCAACGACGCCAGATAATTGGCTATGATTTTATGGGCTCTCGGCGAGTGCTCTCGTTTGGTCATGATTTTTGTTTGCTTTCGTTGTGGTCTTTATTGTTGTTGGGTGGCTAAACGAGATCTCCCATTTGCTGTCACCTTCGGCGCTGGAGCGTTAATTGCGACGCCGCATAGCGGCACCTAGCGGTACCTGTGCTGCAGAGCGTGACAGTCTGGCCGGCCTTGTGGCGTCTGCCACTTGGTTTCCGAATGCTGTTTGCTGGATGCTGGCGCCTGACGTGGGCACTTGGAACCTGCCAAGTGTCTTTGGCATGCCGTTTCTCAGTCGTTACTTCTTGTGTAGTCCGAATGGGTTTTTCTGAGAAGCGCTTGTTACAGTCCGTTATCAGGCGATATCTCCTGTATTAGCTCTTTGCTAGGTAAGCTGAAAGCAGTCAGTAACGATTTTAGGACGGCAAAATAGCGTCACTTCTTTCGTCTGTCAATCCTGAACTTCAACGGATTAGCTAGTTAACATGCGCATTAGCAAGTAGCCAAGGTACGATACTGGTCATATTTGCACGCCACTTGCATGTCGTGTCCCCTGCATGTCGGTCCGGAAGTCCACATCGCTTTGTCCACGCACTCGTCTACCTGGTCCTTGGCACTGTCGTCTGGGCAATTTATACATGTTACTTATATCGGTAAGTGCATCTGGTAATACTGGTGTTGTCGACTGGCGTGTTGCCTTGTTAGCTCTCTGCAGTCTCTTACACATTAATTACGCCTTATGCCGATGACTGTGGCAGTTTTGCATGCAGCTGTCACTTAAGCGCTTTCCCTCAAAACCGGCTTTTACTCAGCTTTGCCAGCTTCCTGTCTTGCTTTATGTCAATGGCATTTGTGTGTGGCCGCGCTGATAAGCTAATGTGCGTCTGCGTAAGGAACAGAGCACCAGAGTGCTCACGTATTGACGCCGAGCCATTGTCGATATTTTAGATCAAACTTTGGGCGTCTTGCCTGCTGCGGCAGCGCTGTAAGAAGTCAACCTCTTCAGCCCGGGCAAGACTTTGGACTCACCTTGCGGCCCTCATGCGTCAGATTTGTTTGCTGTTGAGTCATGTATCGTTTGTAAAGGCACGATACTCGTTGCAGCTCGCGTCGTTGGCCAGATCTAGCACTGGAGTACGTGGGCTTAGCCAAACTCTTACCTGACAACTTGGAAATACTTAGGCGTATAGAAAGTTCACAAGCGGGGCAAGGTAAAGCGCCCAGCCGTCGTCGTCTCCGTCATATAATCGGCATACCGGCCTGGGTACAGTGTTTTGCTGTGTCCGCAGGCGTTTTTCTGCAGTGCCACTCGGGCAGAGCGCTCGATCTCATGTATACTTGCGGCTTGCCCTGCACGAGGTGCAGTGCCGCAGCGGGACTTGTGGACTTTTCTATGATGCAAGGTCCCCTCACTTAGCGGCGGCCAATCACTCGTTCTCGTGGAGTTAGTTTCACTCCTAGCTATATGCGTCAACTCTTTTGGCCATAGACCAGGCACGCTCCTTACGCTGCCCACAATGCCTAGAACCCGACCACCCTGCCTCATCGTGTGCTTTGAAGCCAGAGCCATCTCTGCTGCAGCTTCTTTCCACAGCAGCTGCTCACATTTGCAAGTTGACCAGCGGTCGAGGTACTGGATGCGCACATCAAAATCGGTCTATAAGAGGTTCTGCCGATCAAAAAACTGTCTGCTGTAACTACAATTTTGCCTCGTACAGCGGGTTCCCGGACTGCACGTACCGTTATGAGTGTCTGCGATTTCGACGCTCTCACAAGCTGCCAAAGTGCCTGAAACCGTCTTCAAGCTCATCCGCTCCCAAAAGCCAGAAGTGCTCGGGCAGTGAGAAGGATGCAACCTCAATGGGGAGAGGATCTCGGCAGGAGTAGGTCAGCCAGGCCCCCAGCGCGGTAGAGGAATTTGTTTATGAGGGTAGCGTACTATCACATGTGCGTTCTGTCATTTGGAGGGTTTTGCTTTCAATCATTCCTGCTGTTCTGTAGAAAATAGAAATGTGTCACATGTTTTACCGCGTCACTTAGTCGTACAGTCCAAGTTGTTTTCGGCTGGTTCTTGACGCTGCGGTAGTTAGAATGTCGAATATATATATATGTATGTATATGTCACTCTACGCTCACAGATATGCCTCACTCGTTAGCCCATAATTGCAACCTGGGTGGCAGTAAGTACCGATACCTGTTTGACCTTTTGGTCATCAACAGCTGTCGTCCTTCTGGTCGTGTACCGCGGACAGACTCGCCTGTCCTCTGTCTCACCACTAGATGTGGTGGCATGGCGTCCGGAGCTCGCGTCTCACCACTAGATGTGGTGGCATGGCGTCCGGAGCTCGCGTCTCACGCCTGACAGTCCTTTGCTAACTACATACTTGATGCTCTAAGAGATGGTTTCAGGATAGGCCTCTCCTAAGGCTTTGCCAAGTTCATATCAGCAAAGCGAAACATGCAGTCGGCTACTGCAAACTTATAGTTCGTCGACAGCTACATCGGAGCTGAGGTTGCAGCATCGCATGTGTTCGGTCAAGTGGATCTTGGCGTGTCAACAGTTCCGGTAAGACTGATTGGTTTGGTACCTAAGAACCACACCACGGGCACTGGCGCCTTATCGTTGATCTCTCTTCACCTTGTCTCGCCAGCGTCAACGAAAGCATCGTTATGGACCTATGCTTTCTTTTCTATGTTTGTGTAGATGAGGAAACGCGGCGTCTTTTTCAGCCGGGTCCTGGAGCGCTGATGGCTAATCTCGACATAGAGAGTACTTACCGCCAAATACCGGTGCATCCAGATAACCGCCACTTGTTAGGCGTGCGCTGGATGGGCGTGGTCTACCTTGATTCTGCTCTCTTCTTCGGTCTTCTCTCGGCTCTTAAAATATTTTTGCCCGTGGCAGACGCTCTTCTCTGGATCGAGTATCGCAAAAGGATCACTTCCGGTATTTACTACCTAAAAATTCTCTTTTTTCGGAGCATCAAACTCCAGCGAGTTCGCCAAGAAATTGGCTACAGCGCTTTGCAAGTGTACCTGCCTTGAGGTTCCAGTAGCTGCAAATAGCTGAAGGGGCCGTCATCTTGCCTTAAGTTCCTGAGCCTTCAGCTAAATTTGGATGCAGGTACGATATGTCTGCCGCAAGCAAAACTACAACGAACCGGTCAAATGGTTAGTGATTGGCTTGGTCGTTGCTTTTGCACCAAGAGAGACCTGCTGTTGTTGGTTGGAATTCTGCAGCACGATGCGTCGGTATTCAAGGTCGGCAAATGTTTCCTTTGCCGCCTTATTGACGTATCATGCCGCGTCAAGCGCCTACAATACTGGGTTTGGCTGAATTCAGACGCGCGAGCAGATCTACTGCGGTGGGATACCTTCCTGGTCAGATGCAATGGAACATGCTCTCTGCGTACTCTTGTCTCGCAGCCCCCAACGCTGCAAATAGATTCGGAAGCTTCTAGTTTATGGGGTTGTGGGGTTTTACGGCGCGAGCACTGACTGCAATTGCAATGGTTTGTAGTTTGGCGTGACTGCACTATCGCAGCAAAGGACTTCATACCGGTTCTTCTCGCAAGCTTTGCTTGGGGTCGTCTATGGCACGGCGAGTGCATTCAGTTTTGGTGAGACAATACCACTGTTGTGTCCGACTTGCATAAATACTTCTGTCACGACAAGCTATTGATGCATCTGCTGATGCTTCTCACGTTTGTTGCAGCCCATTTTTTATTTATTTGGCAAGCCATACATATCCCGGGAAAATCTAATCACGCCGCGGATGCACTGTCTCGTAACAATCTACTAACGGCCTGGTTTTTTTCCAAAAGCTACGTTCAGCCACGAATCAAGTCTCGATGCAATTGATAGCGCTCTTGCAAGCGTCGAAAATCTACTGGAGCTCACCCATCTGGAGTTGAAAGCTAGCCGAGTTTTTTCGAAAGCTTAGCTTTGGCTACTCTGAAGTCGTACGCTACCAGTCAATCTCGGTACCGCCGATTCTGCCTAAAACTCTCAATTCTTCCGTTGCTAACGGCCAAACATACTCTGACCTTTTTCATCAAGGCTCTTAAGAAACAGAGGCTTACGTACAAGAGCATCAAATGTTAAGTTTCTGCCATACGTCACCTGCATTGTCAATATGGACATAAAGACCAATTTGCGTCTGCTCTTCTCCAACTAACATATGTTCTGCGTGGAGTGCGCCGCACACAGGGTAAGGGCCACATTCGTCAACGCCTTTCCATCACACTGATGGCGGTGCGCGCGATCAAGGCCGTCTGGTCTCAGCAGCTTGTTAGCTACGATACGGTGATGCTCTGGAGAACCTGCTGCATGAGTTTGATCGGTTTTCTGAGGGCTGGCGATTTTACCGTGTCATTATTGTCGGGCTTCGACGCTGCATCTCACGTCACATCTCAGGATATTACGACCGACTCTAACGAGAACCAAAGACTTGTGCTTCTGCACTTCGAGCAATCAAATAAAGACCCCTCCCTGCAGTGCTGATGTCTACCTTGGAAGAACCGCCAAATAACATTTGCCCGGTTATATTTCCCTTGCCATACATGGCTGTTAGGGGCACTCGTTTGGAGCAGCTGTTCATCTTCAACGACGGCTGTCCTCTATCCCGCGTCAAACTGGTGAACTGGTGCAACAGGTGTAGCTTGCGTTGGCGTTAGCAGGAATAGATTGCTCAGGGTTTACTGGCCACAGCTTCAAAATCGGACCGCCACTACTGCCAAAGCCCGTGGCATAGACGACTCTGGCATCAAAGAAATGGGAAGGTAAAAAATTAAGAGTTGGAGGCTTACATATAGTTGCCAGCTAGGCATCTTTTACCCTAGTCGAAATAATTAGCTCCTAGTTTATGTCATTACCGCTGTATACTTAGAAGACATCTAATGTAGAGAATGCAAGCAGCCTGGCGTAAGGATGTAAGATCTTTGTGCAGACAGCATCCGATCGCTCGCTGGACACTCTACTCTTTTCCGTCCATGCTTTCTGAGGACTCGCTTTTCTTTTCTAGCTTCTTTCTGTCCCGTGGGACAGTCACCCAAATGTTTGTAAACGGCAGACTTAGAGTACAGTCTCAAGTCAGAGTACCGTAGCTAGTCCAAAGGTTTGCTCAAAGAAATAACCTTGTTTGGGCCGGGATCCAAGAGTAAACGTACCCGTTCTCTTGGAACACGGTACCAGAAGCAAGTGGCGCACGCGAAGAGGTCCAGCGTCGCGACCCTCGCTTCACGGCCACACTTTCCGACCAGGCAAGTGTGGCGTCGTGCAGAATCATCTCAACGAGTGAAAGTAAGGAGTCAAATGCGGTTTACCGCAGTTAGGCAGAGTTGAATCCACACCGCAACGTAGCGCGCGCATAAAAAAGAAGTGTATATGCGTAGCCCTGCCGCCGCAATGATGTCATTTCGCTGATAGCCTCTGTGAGAGCCAACACAATTTTGCTTTTCCCTCCCCCTCTCTATCGCGTCTCTGTTGCTTATCCAACGTGAAAGACCGGGGGCCAGAATTCGGGCATAAAACTACCGTTTCCTGACACAGAAACAGAAGCAACTGGCGCATGCGCAGCGTCCTGGGGTCTCAACTCTTGCGTTACGGCCACACTTTTTTGACCAGGCAGCTGTGGTTTCGGGCAGGAACATATGAACGAGTCAAGGCAATGAGTCAATGTTCAAATGTTTCAGCATGGCATTGCACGACAAATGCAAACCGTCAGATTTGTATAGTTGTCAGTTTTTGATACATGTCTTCTTAAAGGATGGAAAGACATCAGACATTAAAAGAAATTTGTGCAAACATACTGGTCGCAATAATCACACATTGTTTTTCATCCAACACTTCGTTCTCAAAGACCTTAAGTTGGTGAAAGGTGACACCTCTGCGCAGCCGGGGTTTGAAATATTTTTTTTTATGTGAGGGACCGCTATACACAAAAACTTAAGCTGGAGATGCTGTCTGCATTGTAATGCCTTTGTTGTGAAAGACTGCTTTGAGTAGTAGTGTCTATTCTTCGATAGGTTCCAGTCGTTTGTGTAGTCGTAAACAACAAATTCTATTCCTTAGACAAATAAGAGAGATATATTGTCTATCCTCATTTTTCACAACGTTTATGGCTGTGAGAATGTAGGATGTGACGAATCTGTCGCAATATGGTAAGCAAATAGAAGATGGCAACTAACTGCTGCTGTTCTAGAAAGAAAGAAATGTATTTCTTTGCAATGTTTGGAAAGCAAAAGATCTTGGTTTCAACTTTGGAGACGGCTTGCTTTAAAATAAGCCTTTTGTATTTAGGAATAGCACGCAGATGGTCGTGATCCTTATTGGAAATAGACACATTTGAGATTGCATCTTATTCCGCTTAATTAATGTTTGATCAGTTCAGCCTACTCCATAAAACGTTGAACCAGATAGAACGGAGTGTGCTCGTCATTGCTTACGGGCTGCACAGTATTGACTACACCCATGAATATTCTGGGATGCTCGATCGCAAGTCTCTGGTAGAATAACTATGGAAATTTCACGAGTTCGGCGAGCGATGCGAACTCTATAGGGCCATGGACAACGGAACCCCAACAATCCTGGCCAAAACCGGTAATTTGGGGAACACGTGTGGACGTACACAGCTCGCCCGACGAATATAAGACCCAGACAAGAGTTGCGCAACAAGTTTGTTTTCCAATTTGAAGCTGGAGAGATTCAAGAAAAGTTTGGTTGCATATCGTGGGAGAACTTCGACTGTACCATTCCCAATCTATGCACAACGGTCATCTACCCCGACGTAAAAGAACGAAGATGTACACGTATTGATGTCTCTTTTAAAGCATGTGCGATAGCAAGCTGTTTAGTATTTCTAGTATTCTAGGATGTCGTAGCACAGGCTCTCACGCCTTTAGCTGCAAGATCACTCAGGGCCTTCGTTGTGCAAACTCTCAAACAACATAGAAAAATCTAGCTTATAAATTGGATCGATACCTGGTCCTGTCTAGTCGACCGTTGGGCAACATATTTGGCGCATGGTACGACCACACAACAACCGACAAGGTGGCAGGAATTCGCAAATCAGACACCACTAATATATTAAAGAACGACAAAGCATGGGAACGCGTTGCGTAATTGTCTTTGGCCGACTTTGCATTTTGCTGCAGTTCTAGCTTTCAGTAGGACGTGCTATCGATGGACATCACCGAGGTTGAGATGGACCCTATGCGATGCTATGCAAAAGAAGCCAACATCAAGACCATCTTAGCTGCGTACAAGAAACCGACCCAAAGCCATCGACATGCTGTCGACACTAATGCTTTACTACCGTAAGCACAGAAAATATCTTAGAAAAGGCGCAGCAGAAAAGCGATTATTGCTTGCAAAGAGAAATCTATATTTGCCTTGCTTCCCACTTTAATTGACAGACCCACCTTTGTCTCTATCGAACAAGGTGCGAGAGATAAATCTCTAAGAAATCGAGGATGCGTTGGCCTCCAAAAAATATAAGTAAAAAACATAGGACCTGCACATTACATGCCCAGAAGAGATGAAAATTAAAAGAAACAACGTCTCCAATTGGAGGTCCTACCAAATCTAAATATACGATCAAGCGGAATACCGAGAGAAGTCCGAGAAATTATACGCGTATGTGTGTCTCACTTTAAAACATCTTAATAAACCATCAACTCTTTCCCTTAATTAAACAGTAGAGATGCCACATCCTGGCCTTAGTTTGCCCAAGAAACACGCCAAAGATAGGAATCGGGATATGTTTGGTTCCTCAATAGGATACCTGGAATTTGTGTAGTATGGGCAACTAAGATTGTCTACCAATTCTTGGAAACATACCGCGAAGTATTTCAAAAGCGACCACTGTACCTATTAGATCTGTGGCCAAGAGCCGTCCATCGATGTGCTACCGACGCACACGTTTCACAAAGACTTCCAAGTAATCGCAAGGAACCCCATAGCCGTCGTGCAGACTCACGATGCTACACAGCTCGAATAACTACAGACAATGGCCGACGTGGGTACTGGTTGCAAAACAACTGGAATAACAAACGACCCACACCATAGAACTAGTATGCCTAAGCAAACACACCAAAATAACGGTCGATGTATCGCAAATGGATTATGCGTGTATGATAGCATATTTTTAGGGCTCTGCCAGGTACTCACAGGACCACCGGCTTGTGAAGTCAACATTGGTGTAAGCATTCGAGGTCTCACATAAACCCCAGTGGTTCAAGTCATGCCACAAGCGATGGTCGCTTACTCCCCCAGTTAAAGACTAGGTCTCATCTATACTCCTGAATCAAGAGAGAAGATTGTGTGTAAGGTTATTGCCCAAGGAAATAATGCTGATTCTCGCCATCACTGAGAAATGAGCTTGCATGCAAAGTCCCAGATGTCTACGCTGGTTTGGATGACTCTCTAACAAATTGAGCTTTAGTACTACCCCCACACAATGACAAAATGGCCAATAGATTAGGAGGTGTGGTCTTTTTGTTATGGTTACCTTTCCAGACAGATGACTGGGTTCTTGTTTATTACCCTAGAAGTATAGTGAGTGCTACGCAATTTTCCGGAGTCTAGCAAGGTACAATGTACGCACTCGCACACACACCACACACACAAACACACACACCCACACACCCACACACACACACACACGCACACACACACACACACACACACACACACACACACACACAGGCTATGTGCAACACATTTTACAAGTGGGTATTTGCTCTTTTGAGTCATAACATCACACACACACACACACACACACACACACACACACACACAGGCTATGTGCAACACATTTTACAAGTGGGTATTTGCTCTTTTGAGTCATAACATCCAAGTTCCTTTTATCCAGTAGTTACACAGCTGCTTCCTTTACTCCAAGTGCTGTTATAGGCGTAAATCTCTCTAGTTTGACAACGCCCAGAACTAGTTCTCGTTGCTGCCTGGAAGCATTTTTTGTAGGTTACTAGAAATAATTAAATAGCAATTGTCACTTTGTAAATCTTGAATGTGCAGGTGTTGCTTTGAGCCACTGAGATAAATATGTTTTTACCAGAAATATTTGAGAAATTAAATGCTATTGATTCTTACTATGTCAGTGCACTAATTGCAATGTATTTGTGGCAAACATTTTATAATTTTGTATGCTAGTAACTAGAATCGGCGTAAATTTTGAAAGCAAAAATAATGTTGTATAGAATACCAGTTGAATTAGCTAAGCTTTCATGTTGGGACGTTAATGTTTGTTCGTAATAGTCTATCCGTGGAGGTCTGAGTATGAATATACAAACATATGTTTTCCACAGATATAGAAGAACTATATGATTTGTGTGTGTGTGTGTGTGTGTGTGTGTGTGTGTGTGTGTGTGTGTGTGTGTGTGTGTGTGTGTGTGTGTGTGTGTCAGTGTGTGTGGGTGCGGGCGTGTGTGCTTTTAATAAATGTACAATCGAACAGCCATGTTTGTCTGTGATTGGATTAATTTAACAGGACAACAATTTCACATTTGCAACAAAGCTAGTCACCGATGCACACATAAATTCACGTGTGCATGAGACACTCGTAGTAATAATGTTGACTAATATTTTTTATTTAGAAAACCTTGAAGACAGAAATGCAGAACACTTGCTGCCGTTTTCTTTATCTGATACTGGGAACAGTCTTCTAGCATCTACCATTGCAGAGCAAGATAGCGACAGCGAAAGTAAATTTGCTGCACATTGCCATGCATTTCGGTAATCCGAGGTAATTCCGTACACATTTGCTATTGTTGACCCGTATCCTATAGACAACACGCGGTTCGAACTTTTATTGTATCTCCCTTTAGTATTGGTCACTGCACTACATACTAGAAATCTCGTGGTCGTGTCCTTGCTCACCTCTATTAGAAACAGGATATAATGTGAGGGAAGGTCAGATTTTTGCGGGTGAGAGAATTCCGTACACTTACTAATGCTCGCTTTTCTCAAAGGTTTGGTATGTCTAACCCTTTTAAACATGCAATAACACTTACCAATCGAGTCTGAGAGTCTTTGTGACATGCGAAATTAGCGTTTAGTCAACACAACGTAGAAATACATGGTAACTGAGATGTGGACAACCTGGAAGCCAAACCTACTTTATTGTCACATATTTTATATTTATCTGAACTCGAAATTACAACATTGTCGTGTTTGAGCGGAGCACAAGTGCAGCAGGTAGGAACAGGTTATCGCAGCATTGCATGGATGGCTCTTTACTAGCAAGTTTTATCATTCGAGCGAGTTTACGGCAGACATATCGTCGCACTGAAGGCGAAATACTACGGCTACAAACAGATTTGCAGAATTGAATTTGTTCTTGAAAGTTAGAAACCAGGCAGGTCACAGATGTGTTACCTTATTTCAGGGACCTCTATCTAGATTCTACAAACGATAACTAGCCTTTATTTTTTCCATTTATTCAACGAGCGCTTATTTACTAAAATAGTGATTGGTTCAGAGCCGTGATCAGCCTTTGAAATCAAACTGTACCGAATTACCCCGAGTACAGAATTACCTCGGATTACCCAATTTTCTTTAGACAAGTATAAATAATTATAACCTGTTTTCCCGCAATTTTTAGTGTCCGAACCGCCCTCAGTCTTGGAATTGTCTTCAATGTCAGTGACAGCAGAAAGCAAGAACCAAACCAAAGTATCACCGAATATTTCTGGACACTTAATTCAACCAGGTGACAAGAAATTTATTGCATTTTGCGACTTAATGATTGGAAAGCAGGAGAAAAGAGAAACAGACGAAAGCCTTTTGATTGTAGAAACCGATGCTTTCAATGCTGATATCTTGCTAGATTGCTACAAACAAAGTCAGGCATCTGGAAATGGTCTGGCTTTAGTTATAAAACCGTATTTGGTTGATCTCTTGAAACGACAGCAGAGTTTAGATGCTGTTTGCAGTTTGAAAGAGTTGAAAGGAAACAGCAGGAAGTCGCAAGTAAGAAAAGAATTGCCTTCAGATTATTTTAGTTACAAGCACAAAGACTTGTTTATAGCACTGCTAGAGGTAACACCATCTCACAGTCACAGTCGGTTGATAAATTTGTGCGCTAAACTCAACCGTCCTGTCCCGTTTCTTTATAGAAAGGTTCTGAAAAACGGAAACATTGGATTTCAGCTTGCTGCAAGTGGATATGACGAACTTCTTTGTCGTCCCGTTGACCCACTTTTGGTTTCTTACGGAACTACATCTGCTATTCGTAAAGGAAAGACGAATCTTTTGGTCAACCTGTTTGGTTTTAGTGAACAATCAAATGCTCTGTCCTTAGAATCTAGTCCAGGCGGTCCGTGTCACAAACTGTCTATTGACATGGTCTTTGATGCAAAATTGTCATTTGAAGAAAGGACAATAACCTTTATAGTAGCCGATGCACATGACTATAACAGCAACAGCTTCGGCTTCAATCTTGTTTTGGGCATTTTGTCACAAGCAGCCGTTTGTACTATTTTGCATGTTACTTCAAAAGACTTCAGTCCTGAAGGCAAGCCAAACACTGAACTTTCTTGCATTTTAAGCTCTTGCTTAAAGGTTTGGGAAAGGCCATCTCACCTGGCTCTTTTTTGGCGCGACTATACAGACGAAGAGGAGAGTTTGATTGTCAATGCAAAGTCTAACGTTTCTAGCCTATTCTCTGATTCTAAGATAACAGCTCATTTCTATAAAATTTTGAATTTGAAGGAAGCAAACGAAGTCGAAGCAGATGCTTTGTTTGACGACTTAAAAAACGAGTTGATGACAACTTTGCAACAAATTTCAACAAGTGTTCATAATGCTATGCCTTCCATAAAACACATAACTCATGCAATGTCCTTTTCTGGTATATGTTTCATAGCTGAAGCAATCGACGACATGCAAGTGTCCATACCGACCAATCATAAGGAGGCTGTCCTAAGTTTAGGAAAAATTATTCACTTGTTCTTGGACCAGCAATTTGAAAACTCCGAAAACGTCACGGAGTGTCTTTTTCCTGCCTCGACGACTGTTCAACGTATTGTTGCTTTAGAAGAAAGTATGCGAAAGCATGCTCGACAAGTTTCGTGTGATCATAAAGCCATTGCTAAACTAGAGGCAGAATCGGTAGCGTTGAAGAGAAAGAAGAATCATTGCAGTACCTCAAAAATTGTTAAACAATTTGCTACGATTATCTCAGTTAACGGGACTGAAGGTATACAGGAGTTTGCCAGACAACTGGAGGCTTGGAAGAAGCCAAAATGCGAACCTCTCATTCAAGAGCGACGTGAACTACAGAGTGATTATGAAAAAAAAGCTGCTTCACGCAAGACAGCAACTAATAACGAAGCAAAAGAGCTTGTCGACGATAACGTTGCATTTATTAAGAATCTTATTCAAAAGAATTCTCGACGTCTTAATTCCTATGATATATCAATTGATCACTTCTGGAGCGAACTAATTTGTCTATGTGAAGTATCAACGCAAAACGAACTTGGCCGATCTGTGACTCTTTTGAAAAAGGAATGTGGCCTGTCTCAGTCTCAGTTGTGTACTGCGTACACGCAATGCGTTATGAGAGGTTATCCAATTCAGCTATTGCGAGGAAATCCTTTACATATGCCTAGTGAATTTATGTCAGAAGTTCTCAGATCGATCCAGGTAGAAAGTACACGTCAGCTGTTTGTTATTTCAGTCATAGGAGCTCAAAGTTCTGCTAAATCAACACTCCTTAATTATCTATTTGGATGTGGATTTGCTACCCGAGCAGGTAGCTGTACTAAAGGCTTGTACGTTTCTTACATGCAAACAAAAGATTTAGATCTTTTAGTTCTCGATTCCGAAGGATTGATGTCTGTAGAATCGGGGGGACGTGACTTTGACAATCAAGTAACTCTCATGGCAATGGCATGCTCTCACATAGTGATCATTAATCACAAAGGAGATTTGTCTAGGCAACTGCAAGAACTGCTGGAAGTTGCTTTGTACGCTATGCATTATTTAGAGGTCACTAGATGGAGACCTGATGTTCTCTTTGCACTTAGGGATCACGTGGAACGTGACTATGAAGCGCTTCATCGTCAGTTGGCAAGCATGCGCCAAAGCCTAGATGAAAACGCTGGAAAAATGAATTTTGATGTAAACAGCTTGCTGAAGCTTGATGCTGATTCTCTATTTTTACTACCACCCGCATTTGCCAACGAAATTTATTGTGGACAGGAAGTAAAGCTTCCCACAGTGCTTTTCTCGAACGAGGTATTTGCACTAAGGCAAAAGATATTTAATGCTTATCGCACAAGATTGGAACGGCCAGATGATCATGCAGGTGATCTGTTGTCTCTAGAAGAATGGTTAGTACATGCTAGATCAGTTTGGAACAATATCATGTCTTTTGGAGGCAATTTTGTTCATTTCGAAAGTTTGCAGCAAATAGAGCAACGAAAAGAAATCGTCAATACGTTTCACAAAATCACCAATGACGTTTTGGAGTCGGGTAACGGCTACAGAGCACAATGCGAAACTATTTTACGTTCGTTTTTTATACAGTCTCAAGGACATAGTTTAGATAATCGAGAGCTATTGTTTTTGGACAGATTTTGCGCAGACTTGGACTGCGTCACAGAGAACACCAAAGAGAAAGCAATTCAACTGTTTGCCGAAGCTTTTAAGAAGCGTCCTTACGGACTTCAATGGAAGGATGAGTTTGAAATAAGATTAGATTCATGCATAAACGAAGTCCGATCGGGAATTTTGCGAGCATGGCATCGCTGGGTAGAGAGAGTTAAAGACAACGCCAGAACAGACGAGATTGAGAAGTCTCTTATGAAGGATATGGACAGATTCTTGGAAGAAGGAGGTAGTATAGAAGCAATGTCAACTGCCGAGCTACAAACGCAGTTTGATCGTATCTGGGACGATCATTTCAAAGGAGCGAAACAAAAGCTTGAAGAAAGCTTAACTCCGCCTGACATTCAAGAGACTGTCGTTTTCAATCGGTTCAAGCATCAAATTGACAGAAGTGCGTTTTCAGATAACATATTTCGTGTACTAAAGATAGATGTCAATCACGTCCCCTCCCAAGAAGCATTGTTGACGTCACAACCGCTGCAACATTACGTGGTTTACGTAAAACACTCAAGCGGATGGAGAGTGAAGCACAAAGTGACCCATGCAATTCCTGCAAATTTGCCTTACGAAGCGTACAAAGCGGAAAAGAAACTAGAAGCTGCCAGATACCTTAAAGGGGAAGTTTATGCCATGTTTCGAAAGTTGCGCAATGACATTTTGCAACAATCGGAAGACCTGGAAGGGCCAATATTAGGATCGTTAATGAAACGAACTAACAAGGCTATTGCTTCTATCGGTCGCGAATTAGAATCCAAGTTTGATGTAAATCTTCAATATACTTTATTTGCAAATGCTGTTTATGACGAGCTCAAGTATGAAGCACTGGAAAAACTGAACAGCAAAGAAAGAGATGAAGTAGAAGAGAAAATGAGAGAGTTACAAGATCGCAAGGAACAAATATCTCAGAGAGCAATGGCAAGACTTCATGGACAACAGAGTGATATCGCTAAAGCTTGGTCGGTAGCAGGTAGCATTTATAGTTGTTTGATCGATTGGGCCAGAAACGAAACCTTAAACTATTCCCTTAAAGCAGAGCAAAGTATCAAAAGTCAAATGCCAAACGCTCGCGCAGCAGCGGTGAAAGCGTTCGAGTCTAGCTTTGAAGAGGAAGATTGGGAAGCAGTCGTAGAATATTGTATAGATGCAAACAAGTTCTTAGAAAAATTGTTTAATAAACGTTTTGGCAAACTGGAGCAAGGAATCATTTCTGAAGACCTGGCAAATATGAACGAGTACATTTCATCCAAACTAAAAAGACTAAAGTCTCTGATTTCTAAATGGTCTGAGAAAGAGAAAAAACACTTTACGACACTGGGCTTTCTACACTATGCCAGCAAAGTTTTTCCTAAGCAAACTGATGAACGCCAGAAGTTTAATCTTCCTTCACTAGGTCTTGCATGTGAGCTAGACCTGTTGAGTCAAATTCCAAAAGACTTCGAAATCGCTGATCTTAAGCAGTTTGCTAATGCTGTAGTAGCGAGCATTGAAAACAAAGTAAAAACAGGAAAAGTTGACGAAATGGTAGTAGAACTATTTAAACGTGATTTGATGAAAGTTAATCGTGAACTTTGGAGAAAGGTAAGAGGATGTCAAGAAGTTTGCCCCCTCTGCAACTCAAAATGTGACCGAGATGAGATACATTTACAACTAAATCAAAAGCATCAATGCCGCATTCATCTGTTGCCAGCATTTCACGGAAGTAGAATCACTGATGGCCACGCACCTGTACTCGATTGCTGCACTTCTGCCGCTGTAAGAAAAATTAAATGGAGACGCAAGGACGATCCTGATGAAGAAATGAGGACTTTTGATAAACATATTAAACACCACTGGCCGCAATGGGACATTCCTTTATCAAAACATTCCCTTGGAGTTGCTCTAGAGTCGAGGTTAAGAAGAGCTTGGGTGAACTGCCGCAAAAGGTTAATCCAACGTTATGACATGAAAGACACAACTCCTCAGGAATGGATTGAACTCTACGAGCAGGAGAATTCTTTGAAACAATGAACGTTTTCTTTTTGTGCTCATAGTTAACCTATTAACATTTACTGTTGCAATGGTAATAACACTTGATAATTATTTCTTAAAATTTGCTAGATTGTTGTCATTGTTGCCTTTGAATATGTTATATTGCTTGCAGTGTTGTCAAAGGTGGTTGAAACAAAGACATTTTAGCAATGTGTCGCTTATTGTTAGCATTTATACAAATTTGTAACAAATAATGTTTTTTACGGATAATTTTAAACACTATTATTATTACATGTCCAACCTAAACGTGAAATCGCGAATATTGCTAATTTACACTTGTTTGATATATATATATATATATATATTTTTTTTTTTTTTCGAATATAGAATCATATATATATATATATATATATATATATATATATATATATACACATATATTATATTATAGGTCCCATAGGGGACTAGCAGTACCATCTAAACTACATCTAGCTAGTATCATTTTAGCGTTGCTACACCACAGTCTAGTAGAGAGTTGCTGATGAAAATGACAAACATATATATATATATATATATATATATATATATATATATATATATATATATATATATATATATATATATATGGGTGTATTTATACAGTGGTTACTAAGTTCATGCTAGAAATATAAGATTTGCGCAAGTATATGTGCCTAATACTAATAACAACCAAACCGTAATGCCTACTGTCACAAAACTAAGCACGCAAGCAAAATTCTAGATACCACTGGTAATGATGATTTCCCGTGACTATTTAAGGGGAGCTCACAAATATCTCATGTAAAGTCTATATATTTTTTCACTCTTCTTCTAGACTATTATGGGATTTACTCTTAAGCTAATTCTAAACGTAAAGATTACATAATCACATTAAATATATACATAAACGGTAACGTTTCAAAGATATACTTTGTAGAACGTCAGAAGAGTTGTTCGTTTCAGCTGCGTCCATTCCTAATGAATTGCAAAAAGGCGCAGCAGCGCAACCACCACAGCCATTAATGTGAAATAATCATCAAGTGACTATAGCAACAAGTGCTAATCTATATAATAAAGTATGGCTGTGTGTGTGTGTGTGTGTGTGTGTGTGTGTGTGTGTGTGTGTGTGTGTGCTTGTGTGTGTGCGTGTGTGTGATGTTTGTGTGTGTTAATATGTACAAAAAGATGTTCAAGAAAAACGGTCGCAGCGCCATTACATTTAGCTCGTAAATGGTTAATCCATCAAATACGGGACGAAATAGAGATTGCCGTCGTCTTCCAGATATATCCGGACTTCTCTAGCGACCACACTATTTACTGCCGGTCGAACCCACCTACATTTACGCGCAAGTAATTTTGGTACGGCGCATCGGTTCTCCACCGAATTTAAACTACTAGTTCCTGACGTGAGATGATAGACGAGGACTGTGTCTCTTCTTACGAACAACGTCCAAAAAGGAAGGCATTTATATCCGTGGCGTCTTTAAAAATTTTACATTCGTTTACCCGTCTACGCCAGCCTAGAAGCCGCCATTTTTGAAATATTTGTTCCCCGCAAAGTCAGCAACGTCTTCGAAGTGACCCGGCAATTGTCAAACTAATAGGCGTTAGTTCTTGTGTGCCTCACTGTGACGTAGAGACCTGTGACATATACGTAGGTGATTATGATTGGTCATTGGACCAGCATTGTGTTGGACTGAGCTAGGGTAGTATAAGAAGCGGTATTGATTCTAATTAAGTTATATTTGACTGGGTAGCGGTAGCGAGTGGGAATTGGTTAAGATTGCGTTTACAGTATACGGCACGGTTAGCCGTTGAGCTGCCTACGCGTCCTCTCTCGTAAAGTGCTGCGTTCTTTCTCGGGAAACTCGCCACATTTGGGGACCTGTCCGGGAGAGCGAATACTAGCAAGAAGAGTGACCAGCAAATTAAGGAGGAATGGAAGAGACTGCTGGGTCATTCCAGGGAATCGTAGCCGTGGCGTGGTCCAATAGATCGTCTTATTGACGCCAGCGATAAGCTTGGCCTGAAAGGTAGAGCGTAGAGAAGAATCACGGCGAAGACTCGAGATTAAGATGAAGCGATTTGAACTAGACGCAAGCGCGCATGCCGTTAGAATATGCGGGAGCGGTGCCCGAGGGACGAATTGTAAGGTACCGAAGCTTGTTGTATTCGCAGATGGCACGGACGAGTTAGATAACTATTTGCGTCATCCATTGCATTGACAATTTGCCATCAACACGTTTCCACCCGTGATGATATAGAGAAAGTATGTCTGGTTTAGCTTGAAGGTTCCGTGACCAAACTGCGTCCTGATAGTTTGCTCTCTGCACATGCATACGCAGAGCATATTGCGTTGGCGGAAGGCTTTCGCCTGGTGCGCTCTTGACAGAGAACAACTTGTTCCGACATTTGTTAACATCTTCTAGCTTCGATCTGTACAATTGACACACAAAGGCTTCGCACAGCTGAAACAAATCATCAGGGACACTGAATAGACGACCGAGGCGTGCTAAGGACAACACAGAACTTGAAATCTGATTGCAGAAATTGCAATCCAGCTTTTTTTCATTGCCTTTTGAATGCACTAGTACTATCTCAGCCGGTTAAAGCGTGTCCAATAAGCGCACTGCACACTGTTTCACCTTGATGAATTTTCATTGTTTGAATGTCGACTCGATGTACCGCAAGCGTGTTAAAGTTCCCGTTCGGGAAAGATGCGAGTAGCGATACCAGGACTCCAGGCGCATGCCAAGATTGCGACTTCAGTGTAAGGTGATCTGATCACTACACTCGTATACCCGTCCACAGCTGCATGAAGTAGCATACGAGTGTCTGCTTTCTCGTGAGAACTCTCTAAATCTGGAACTTCAGCGGCCGTACCTGCAATTCCATAACTACTGCTTGGAAGAGTACAGGTAGTGCCGTGAGTCACAAAGAAGAAACGATTGAGAAGTTTTCAAGCGTATTCTGGCCTTACCCATTTTTTGACATGGAACTCTGACAGATCCGACTTATTACAGTCCGCAGATAAATATTTTGCCATTGTGTAGGGCACTTTTGAGATGGATTGGTCACTCAAATTTTTACTGTTCCTTGCTTTGCTCGTTGGCTTCGTTTACAGCTCTTGATGCTAATGGTAGGGTATCGGTCTATCACAAAATCTATGCGGACAGAAACCAGAACGCAGTGACCGTTTCAAACACTTTGTAAGCAAGATCTGCACATGTAGTCAAGACTGCAGTTATCCCCTGTAGCAAGGCCATGGCATCAATCATCCACGCAGCGTCACTAGGGACATTTTCAGTTACAGGAACGTGTTTCCCCAATGAATCGAGACGTTTAGACTTTGGCGTCTTAACTAAACTACCATACACTGTTGCTATGGACCAGGGCAAGGGTCCAGTCATAGCAAAGAACATCACGCAAATTCAATGCCTTGGTCTGCGCTACAACCAGCAATCTAGCGAACAAATGTCGATCGGCACAGATTAGAACTTCTTGTCGTTTAACTTTCACAGATCTTGACTTCAACAGTGCCGAATAAGTCTTCAGCTTTAGCTTGGGAGAGGGTCGTAATATTTGACATTTGGCGACATCAGTCCTTTCTTTACAAACTGCATGAAGTGCCGTTCTCCGATGGCGTATGCGTGTACTAAATCAGCTGCTATCTTATCTGTCACAACGACGACAGACGAAATATTAAAAAGATTATCATGATCTTCAGCTGCAAAAAGATTTGTACCTGTTCTGATTGTTTCGAAAACAGCCTGCACAGAGGCTTCATCTTTCTTGACGCGACTTTCGCAACAATCCTTGTGCAATCTTTCGGTACTTTTGCCTAGTGCTGCCATGTTCAGGCAGTTTCTGAAGATCCAGCTCATTGGTGGGCGTGATGATCCATTTCTGGACTGCCCCGGGGTTTTTGACTAAAACCGACAATACCACCCTTGGTCTTGCTGTCACGATTAACTATTTGCTCAATCGCTTGGTCTACTGCAATTTTTCTGAATGCCGAGGCACTATGTTGAACACAAAATTAACTTCGAGACATTTATCGTACGCACCACGATGAGTATCAAGTAAGGCAGTCATTTCGCAGCAGTAGAGCGTCAGATATCGGCTGTAATTGACTCTGTCATAAGCAAACAACCAAGAGATCATCTTTCTTATGGTCAACAGGAGTAATGTCCAGCTGGCTGTTCGATTTGAACGAATTAAATCAAGGAGAATGCCAACCATTTCGATGTAAGGCAAACACAATTTGGCATTCGGAGAACCCAAGGAAACGCTAAACAGGCGACATCTCTTGAGCAACAGTTTGAACTCGTCTAATTTTTGCAAACTATTGAAACATAGAGAGAATACAATTCTCAATAGTGCAGCCAAAGAAGACAGTAGACTATCTGTAATCATGTCGTTTGCATTAGCTAGCTTTCCAGACATTCCTCGAACATTTTTTTACAGAATGCTGTACATTGCCTCCATCATGGTGTTGTGAACAGGTACAGCACAATTATAGTGCTTTCCTGATATAACCTCGTTAACTGCATTTATGGCAAAGATCCAAGGTTTGACGAGAATGTCGGTTAGACCTGCATCTGCATATCGCTTTCCAATAACAAGAAGAAAAGTTAGTGATAGGTGGAAGCCACCCATTTGCAATACAACTCTTGATAATTGAGTCTTGTGTTTCCAGACTATCTCTTGTGCTTTTGAATAGATTGCTTGATGAAGCGCAATGACAACCGAATTCTGTTGCAGTCAATCGGCAACTGCAATAAACCGCTTTAGGCCGCAGCCACACTACATCCACACTGCGCATACATTAGAGGTTATATTTCCATTTGACCGGTCACACTTTTCTAATCATAATGTAAATGACAATGTGGTGCTAATGTTGATGAAATGATAATGGGAGTGGAAGTCATCATGAATGACTACTGTATGGTACAGAGCACATTGGAGGGAAAAAAATTAATTTTATCCTGCTGTAAATGGCGGCATTAGCCGACTTGGTGGAAGTTGTTCAAATATGGTGTCTGGATGAAGATCATGGAAGGTCAACTATTTCCAGTTCTCGCATACGAGAGACGTCTGTTAACATATTGTATCGAAAAGGTATTCGTCGTTAGCTTGGTATGAGACAAAGAGACTCTATAGTGGAAAGAGTTCCTGGATTTATTGAGGCATGTGTTAAGATTAATAGACGTAGTTATCCTGGACATGTATAGGCTGTGATTAATGGAAATATCTTTACGTGTAGGTTGAGTGATTTTGTGTGTTAGTTATGTTATTTGTCTGCATGTGCGTGTGTTTATGTTGCCCATATGAGGGAACTACGTGGTGTGATGAAAATAAATTATTATATTATTATTACTATTATGACGTTGTATGCCAGCTACCAACATAACCAGTGTACTGAGAGGGTAAGGGGAACCATCCTGACGCCGTGCTTCCATGCATGACAAATGTAGGCAGCTAGTACATCACCGAGATGAACTGGGGTTATATTGTCCAGTTCCAATTCTTTGAAATGTTCTTGAATGTCACACCAAGAACGATAAACGGTCAGAGCCTAAATTGTTTTTACGGATGGTATCCTCTCTTTGATCGCTTGATCCACCGGCGTAGCGTCGGGAGGGGAATGGGGGAAGCTATAACCCCCAAAACATTTTGGGCGTGTCATTCCGCTTCAAGCAAAACTATAAGTTTAAGTTACTAATCAATGTCAGTCCGCTTAATCTCAGAGTAGTATGTTGACAATCGACGACGTTAATTGACTCTACGTCTTTGACAATACACATCATCATTTCAGTATGATAAAACCAGTGTCAAGAAGTCGTGGACACGAAAGTGCGCATGACCATCACTTATTTCAGACGTTTACTACGCTATCCGGCTACGAAAGAGTCAAAGAAGACCGCATCAAAAAGCATGCAGAAATCTATCCATCAATTAGTTTTAAGTAAGTGTAGTTAGGTCGACAACCCGATTGACCGGAGAATGAACTTTTCCGTGGGTCCGCTACCTAATGATATGCTTGCACTCCACGGTACTCTTTCCAGATGCTATTATAACTAACTAGCTAACCTGTATTGCTTGCTATATTACGAAATGCTAAAATTGTTCAACGTCGTTTGCACTAAATTGGTCTTCTAGATTCTATTGTCATCGAAATGCCATTTAATTTGCAACTGATCATCACAGCGATCCATGAAAACATTTTTGGCACGGACTGTAACAGTGTTTCCACTTCTTTATACGCACACCGACGGCACTCAGTCCTGCAGCTTGTTTGTAATCTGAAATTTATAATATTTAGCTAGTTAGATGTATACGAACTGCGAGCTAGAAAAGTAGGAAATGGATGTGGCTTTGCATGTGAGAAATGGGCGTGGTTTCAAGCCTAATTATTTGCTTCCCCAAACATGAGAACCACGCTACGCCAGTGCTTGATCAATGCATATGTCTTTATCTGAAATACAAGCAAATCGAATTTTGGATTGATCTGTAATCAATAGAGAAGTCTTCAGTATCGTCCAAATAGTCTTGCATTATCTTCTTGAAACAAGCAATGTTACTTCCAGATGAATGAGACCAGAAGGAACTGCCTTCTGCCATCTTACACGTGCATGCCACAAGCTGTAACTAAAGTAAGTCAACTAAGCCAACTACAAGTACGTGTTTCAGCTGCACATCACGTATTTGTGTAACCACACACTTGTAAGAAACAGAAGACAGGCCCTGTCTAAATGTCCTGTCATTACTTAAATAAGGCATGGCTACGCCCAAGCTATTAAATATGGGCATGTATGGTCTAAGTCGGATAGACACACTGTCCTTAAGGACTATGTGGCTGTAACTCCCTCAAGAGAACTTCAAAGCGCTGTTAGTCTTGGGCTTCGTCTTCGACCACAGCAGCGCTTTCTTGGCTTCTTCTCGAGGGAATTACAGCTGCATAGGTCAGGGTATATATCTTATACATATGTCTATTTGGCTAGGTAACCTGAGCAAAGAGTGGAGAAACTTCAAAGTAGTGAGTGCATGCAAATAGGTAAGCAGTGGAGATTTCATTCTGTAGAGACTCTATTCTCTGGTCAATCGAGTTGACAACCTCAAAATTACTTGAAGAATGGATGAATAAGGTTCTTTTTTATGCTGTCTTATTTGACTCTATCACTGCCTGAGAGCTATCAGACGTGATGAGCATGCATGTGTTATGAGGAATTCAGCCTTTACTAAAAGAGTCCTTTTAACAAAGTAGCTGTTAACAATACTATCACCGACTGAACTCTTCACTGAATGTTGTGAAGAATTCATTCCTAGCTAAATAGTCTTTTTAGCACAAAATCTTGTTAAATGAACTCTTTTTAACGCGTAATGAGTCTTTTAATTAACAAGATGCAAGTTAAAACTGAATTCTTCATAGCTGCTAATACTAGCTAAGCATAAACGTGTTAATAAGCTAAATAAAGTATTCTTGTTAATTAAGTTCAGTCTGAAGTTGAAAAGACTCTGTAAAGTTCAGTCTTGTGTTAAAAGAACATTGTAGAATGATTTCCTCAGTCGCTTGATTAGGTGTACTTTTAACAGGAGTACCATGCCCTCAGACTGTTTTTTGCAATGTATACTGTTAATTAAATTAGGTCAAACAGCACGGAATGGATGTTAGATAAAATGGCAGCTTCTTTGTTGTACACTAATTGAAATAACTCTACCCAGTATTATAAATTATTATAAAAAAATTAGTCTGTTAATGCGTTCATAACGCCATAAATATCCTATTCCTAATCCATTAAATAGAGTTCTTTTAGGGTTATCAATACCAAATAAAACCTTGCATCTCGCTATAGCCAAGAAGCAATGAGAGCCGATGTCTGTTGGTTGCAGCTCAACCAAGGAGCGGCCATTTTGTCTAACGTCTAACTCATACTATCTGACTGAATTTAACAGTGTACATTGAAGATAACGGTCGGGACAAATGGCATGCGTGTTAAAATGTGTATAGACCTACCAAGAAATCGAGAACTCCATAATAATACTGAATTTAACGTTTTACTTTAACTCCAGGCTAATTGGTCAGTGGTTGGTCCGGCCATTTAATTTTCTACCTTTCAATTTTTATGTTTTCATTTTTCAATTTTCAATTTAATTAATTTTTAATTTTTAATTTTTAATTTTTAATTTTTAATTTTTTACTTGCATTCTTATCTAAAATTTTGTCTTTATTAAATTTTAATTTTAATTTTTAAATTTTAAATTTTAAATTTTAAATTTTCAATATTTTTTGTAAAATGGTTTTCATCTTTTGATGTTTGATTCTTGTGATCTTTAGATTTATCTTTTAAAGTTTGATTTTTAGGAACCAATTTGTAAAACTAGAAATTTGAACGCGCTGTTTGCTTTTCTATTTCTAACATAAATAGAAAATAGAAAATAGAAAATTGAAATGATCGAAGACGCTAGACACAGCAGGGGTCTCAGCGGGGGTCTCAGTAGGGCTTCCATTCGTACGCGTGTCTCAGGAGATCATATTTCCAAGACACAAGCAGGTGTTTGTTTTTACTTTGCTTTCCGTCACGTGCCAAACAAAGCAACGTTGTGCCAGCAAATACCTCGGTCCCTAGCTGTGTAGGTACACGTACTTTACGTGCATTGTACACAACACGCTACCTTTATTGTAGATGAACCGGTTGAAGGAAAATGCTATTTTATAACTAGATAAGCTCCCCACTATCTAGCGGATCGCCGAGTTGGCAACTGTGGTGACGAAGTACACAGAACGACGTTTGTTGCTAGGAAAAATCGAGACACAATTAAAACATCGAAACCGTCAACCTACTACAATTAATTAAGTAGTAGACTGCGGCCATTCACGGGCACACTCTAAATGTAGTACACGCTACCGGTACCGTATACAAGGGTGGACGTGGTACTCTATAAAAGGTCACATTTCTCATTTGCATGACGTCGCAAAACTCACCAAGTAAACAGACATGCACGTCCATCGTCAACGCCTTCCGAACACTAGTTGAAGTCAACTCAACTGAACTCTATTTGCTCAACTCAATTAATTAAACTCAACTATCTAACGTAGAACAGCTCGGCTTACAGCTAGAGCTAGTTATTAAGTAGACTATGTCAATGTGTCACTCAATGATCTCTGGGCTCTCATTGTCGGCGCGTACGTTCACATCTGCAGTCAAGCTGCGTGACGAGGAGGCACCGACACCTTGGGTTGTGGCAGATGGTAATACGATTAGTAGTTCCGTGTCCGACGAGCTGTCGTCGTGAGCTACGTCGCTCCCAAGTTCGTTTCGCATTTCTTTCTTGAGCTCTCTTATGTCGTCGAAACCGCGAAGAGACAGCGGACGTTTGTCGTCTGACCACGTAGCGTTGCAGAGTGGGCTACGCCCGAATTAAGAAGTGCAACGTTCGCAGCCGAGCAATTGTCGACAGCAAATAGACAATGCTATCGGACTTCTGCTGAGCAGGTGGCAAATCTTGCAATGCATCATTCTTGCTGCTATTGTCGCTGCTTTCGATTTAGTGCGTCGTTTTGATGGCAACCGATGGCGAGTCACTTGCTCCATCTTGTCTTCGATGTTCTCGAGTCGCTCGTTTACTCGTTCGAAGCTGGACTCCAAGCGGCCGAGATGAGCTAGCGCGTCTTCTACTTCGCCGTCGATCTTGAAAAGGATATCCATATCTGGAGATGAGGCACGAGTGTTCGAGCTCAAAGACTGCAGCTGGCCGTAACCGATCGCTGTTGACGAGGCAGTGGCCGATGAAGCTCGTTTTCTTTTGATCGGTGCCGTCTCTCGTATAGAATCGAGGTAGTACTTCAGTGAGTCATAGTCTGACTAGAGTACCGTACAGATTCTTCGAGACGGTGTCTTCCAAAAGTCTACGTCTGCATGCATCTAAAGCAACTAGGTTAATACCAGCTAGATTGAATGCATGCTTGCTAGTGCATTTGAGCATGCAAGGCTTTAGGGTGATCGACATGTTTATGCACAGAAAAATCAAAAAAGACCGCGCTGCTTGCTGCAGAGACTCCTATATAGACACCTAGTCATGAATATTGTGAATGCATAGATGTAACGTATATCCTACCTCTTGTTCCGTCGTCATCTGCGAACGGTACGCCGCGGTTCTCCACTAGGATAATTCGGTCGTCACACGGAACAACACCTTGAGCATCGAAGTGACTCTGAACTAAGTCAGTAATATGTAGTACGCTGACGTCACTTTCGGCAAAGCGAACGTACGTCTGCGAACGTACTTCGGTTAGCTGCAGCTTGTTTCGAACGACTTCCATAGACCACAGGACAACACTCTTCTTGATTTCTCTGACTGCCGATTGTGACCGCGCTTTCTTGCTGCTCGGTGCTACCGATCTAAACGCACACCAAGAGGAAGACGGCGCCGGCGTCCATGAAGTTCCGAGTGCTGGAGCTGTTGCGGTCCTAGCAGTATGGCGACTTACTTCACTGGTTACATCTACAACTGGCGGCAGCTGTAGGCGAGGACGGCGCGAAAACGACGAGTCATCGGACACATTCGACTCTTCCACCAAGAGCGGGTCGCCGTAGAGTTGCTAGCGATGACCAGCCGAAAGTCCGTTGAATCGACCTCCGTTCTGGGGAAATATTGCCGCCTCGTTGCCATCCTCTCTTTTCAGGTAAATGACTTCTACCTACACAGTGATACGCAACACTGAATTTTGTCGATCACCTTAATTAATTAGTTAACATTGTATGATTGCTTTAACATCTAAAGTTGTTCGCGCCGTGTACAACTTGATTTGCCTTGAAAACTCGAGACAGTCGCAAACTGCTCACGTCCGACAATTTCATTGGCAGCTCTTGCGTTGCTCGAAAAATGCTCACCATGTCTAAATGGTCCACTTAACCGTCGTTCCTGTCCATCGTGTCCACACGTACACAGAAATGAGTTACTAACGATTGACGACTACTGACCGATACGACCTCAATAGTAGAGCCGAGGCGGTGTGACCACGCCTAGCGAACGCTTCACAACATTAGGCAAAAACAATATGCGGAGATGCAAGTTGAGGTGACCTAACGTAGACGATGCTTACAAAAAATCTGTAGTGGAGGCTGCGAAAGTCTACACAAGAATGTCTTGCGGTGTGAGAGAGCAGTCGAACCGTACAATTACTACCGAGCGGTGGTTCGGACTCTTCTAGAGCTGCAGTGCGATTTGTTTTGACGTTTATTGTTAGCCACGCATGGGGTTAGTTAACTTTTCTCACAAACAACCAGACTAGAGGCTTCGAAGCAAATCGTTTAGCACTAGGTAAGGTGTGAGAACATACGGCCACGCCTTTCCCTCTTCTCGCAAACAGCTACCTCCGCTCACTAGCTACTATAGTGTATCGATAAATAAACTCTCTGAACATCAAAAGCTATAAGCTATCCAAATGTACGAAAGCAATTTGCTAACCGTAGACATCATCACTCTTGCTATATCTCACACATGATCATTGAGGGAATTCCCCGTGTAGACACGCCCTCGACTTGTACAACTAGTTAGTGCAGTCGCTGTAATGGACGAGGCAGACATCAGACGAATGGTAGAAGAAGGCATTTCGCATTCAGAAATGCACTAGCAAGCATGCATGAACTCTAGCTGGTATGTATATATACGTTTACTCTTTAACTAATTAACCTAGTTGTTTTGGATGCATGCAGACGTAGACTTTTGGAAGGCACCGTCTCGAAGAATATGTGCGGTACTCTAGTCGGACTATGACTCACTGAAGTGCTACCTCCATTCTATACGAGAGACGGCACCGATCAAAAGAAAACGAGCTTCATCGGCCACTGCCTCGTCAACAGCGATCGGTTACGGCCAGCTGCAGTCTTTGAGCTCGAGCACTCGTGCCTCATCTCCAGATATGGATATCCTTTTCAAGATCGACGGCGAAGTAGAAGACGCGCTAGCTCATCTCGGCCGCTTGGAGTCCAGCTTCGAACGAGTAAACGAGCGACTCGAGAACATCGAAGACAAGATGGAGCAAGTGACTCGCCATCGGTTGCCATCAAAACGACGCACTAAATCGAAAGCAGCGACAATAGCAGCAAGAATGATGCATTGCAAGATTTGCCACCTGCTCAGCAGAAGTCCGATAGCATTGTCTATTTGCTGTCGACAATTGCTCGGCTGCGAACGTTGCACTTCTTAATTCGGGCGTAGCCCACTCTGCAACGCTACGTGGTCAGACGACAAACGTCCGCTGTCTCTTCGCGGTTTCGACGACATAAGAGAGCTCAAGAAAGAAATGCGAAACGAACTTGGGAGCGACGTAGCTCACGACGACAGCTCGTCGGACACGGAACTACTAATCGTATTACCATCTGCCACAACCCAAGGTGTCGGTGCCTCCTCGTCACGCAGCTTGACTGCAGATGTGAACGTACGCGCCGACAATGAGAGCCCAGAGATCATTGAGTGACTCATTGACGTAGTCTACTTAATAACTAGCTCTAGCTGTAAGCCGAGCTGTTCTAACGTTAGATAGTTGAGTTAATTAATAGAGTTGAGCAAATAGTAGCCTCGGTTCCAGACGCTTTCCCGTACGCACTGCACGTGATAGGTATATGGGGTCAAAAGTAGGAGGGGCGAGTGAGGGAGATCGCCACGATCGCCCCTCTGCCTTTTGACCCCATATACCTGTTAAGTACAGTGCGTACGGGAAAGCGTCTGGAACCGAGGCTGAGCAAATAGACTTCAGTTGAATTGACTTCAACTAGAGTTTGGAAGGCGTTGACGATGGACGTGCATACTTGGTGAGTTGTGCGATGTCATGTAAATGGAATGTGACCTGCTATAGAGTACCACGGCCAACTTTGTATACGGTACCGGTAGCGTGTAATACATCTAGAGTGTGCTCGTGAATGCACGCAGTCTACTACTTAATTAATTGTATTAGGTTGACGGTTTCGATGTTTTAATTGTATCTCGATTTCTCCTAGCATCAAATGTCGTTCTGTATACTTCGTCACCACAGTTGCCAACTCGGCGATCCGCTAGCAAGTGGGGAGCCTATCTAGTTATAACATAGCATTTACCTCCAACCGGTTCATCTACAATAAAGGTAGCGTGTTGTGTACAATGCACGTACAGTACGTGTACCTACACAGCTAGGGACCGAGGTATTCGCTGGCACAACGTTGTGTGTCAGA
This sequence comes from Corticium candelabrum, assembly GCF_963422355.1. Taxonomy (NCBI): domain Eukaryota; kingdom Metazoa; phylum Porifera; class Homoscleromorpha; order Homosclerophorida; family Plakinidae; genus Corticium; species Corticium candelabrum. The sequence continues at coordinate 2,174,043 of NC_085101.1, read as the reverse complement.
GCGAAGTTGTCAAGAGTTGCCACCGTGGTTTGGCACGTGACGGAAAGCAAAGTAAAAACAAACACCTGCTTGTGTGTTGGTAACGTGATCTCCTGAGACACGCGTACGAATGGAAGCCCTGCTGAGACCCCCGTTGAGACACCTGCTGTGTCTAGCGTCTTCGGTCATTTCAATTTTCTATTTTCTATTTTCTATTCATGTTAGAAATAGAAAAGCGAACAGCGCGTTCAAGTTTCTAGTTTTGAGCACATAGGTGCCTAAAAATCAAACTTTAAAAGATAAATCTAAAGATCACAAGAATCAAACATCAAAAGATGAAAACCATTTTACAAAAAATATTGAAACTTAAAAATTAAAAATTAAAAATTAAAAAATTAATTAAATTAAAAATTGAAAAATGAAAACATAAAAATTGACAGGTAGAAAATTAAATGGCGGATCAACCACTGACCCTAATCAAATTTTATTAATAACAGTCTTTTACCGTCCTACAGAAATATGACAACAGAATTTAATTAACACGGATCCTTTCTTTAATTAACACCGACTAAAATTTAACATGACACATGCCCACTTCAGCACTTTGCAACTTTTCACACTGCTTAATCAACACACTACAATACACAATCACAATCACAAAAACTCTCCACACACACACACACACACACACACACACACACACACACACACACACACACACACACACACACACACACACACACACACTCATTTCTCATGCCCACACAAAAACTGCAATTAACACCCTACAAGTATCCACACCTGTTGGACGATGAAAAATTAATGCTTTTCCATTCTGTACGTAACAATCCATGAGACAACCTGCCACAACCAAACGAGCGTGGGCGTGGTGTCTTATTAGTATTCAGCCATTTCTATACACTTGTTTGAGTCGAACCTTCTCCAAAGACGTTTCAAGTCTGTGCCTATCTTGATGATTACTACTCACACTAGGCTCTAAGAATATAGAATAACGAAAATTGGTTTGTTTGACTTCCTAAAAAGATGTAGTGTCTCCAAGACTCTAATCCAAATCTACTGGCCAATCCATAAATTTTTCTCTCTTCTCTAAATGGAGAGGAACAGCAAGTGTAGGGATTGCGCATGTGCACAGCTTATTACTTAAGCTCATCCATATTGTGTGTTGAGAAGATTGTAAAAGTTGGTGTAATATGGTTGGACGTCAATCTACTGCTAACCCTTATGGTAATATAATTGTGGGTGATCAGAGATGTAGTATTTTTTAGTTTTGCTCATTTTCGTTTGCAGATATATATTTGAGAGTGAAGAAAGTGTGTGATGAAAACAACAAAGTAGCTGCCGAGAGAATTTTTCACGAACAATTGTTTTTCAATAAAGCAGCAAAACATCAACCAGCAGATAAAGCACGTTGTTAGAGTGGATTTGAAGATTGAAGTAGAGATGATAATAACTATTCTGGTGTCTGTAGACTTCTAGCCTAAAGTGAATGACGCCGTAAAGTTTATGGAAATATGTTTGTCTATTGTGCGAGATAGTACACCTGAACATGAAAACTTTCTGTCTACAGATAAGTATTTTACAGACCAACTATTTTTGGGCATTAATTAATAATTTGGACAATCTTATTACATTTGCTTTTTCATATTCTTCATGTCACATCATTTGTGTTCGTTATAATGTGCAATGTGTTCTTTCGTTGACTAAATTAATAAGAGAATTAAAATTTTTAGCAGCATGTTTTGCTAAGATGCAGTAGGATGTCACTTATGCGAACACTGGGACGTATTGATAACTCTGAATAATCCAGATAATTGCATGAAGTCTACTCTACTGCAGCTACACAACCAAATCGTTTAACTTCCTGGACCGTGAGAGTGGAATGGCTTGTTTTTGCTTTTCATGATGTCACACATAGCACACCTCGCAAGACAGACAAAGCTGCAGCCACCTGTGACTCCCTTACAAATATCTATATTCTGTTCTTCGGACATGCAGAACCACTCTAGTTTGCTTCTAATTTGGAGTTGTGACATTTTTGAAATCACAGATAAGAACGGAGAGGTACTCTCAATTATCCAATTAGTGTGCAACTTACGCTAAAGTGAGTTCCAGGCAGCCTGTGTCTGGTAGTGTTGGGATAACTGGCGTTCGATAAATGACATCCTGCTGTAATATTGTTGGATACTAAACAGCCGTCCTTCAACAGATACAAGTCATACTTTGTCAGAAACAAATGTAGATCAAACAATGAGAGTAGCATAATTTGTTGTGCCAACAGCTTTCTAGTGAAACAGCAATAGAAACAGCCACAGCAAGTGAGAGCAGCAAGAAAAATGCATTCTATCTTCAATTTACTGTAGAGGGAAATAGTAATGCAGAAGAAAGTAGAAATGGGAGTAGTGCAGCTAGATTTTTATTGTGCTTATATATGCACTATCTCTAGTGTGTAGTGTGTGTTGAGACGTGAAGATGCTGGGAGGGTCTGACAGAGTGTTAAGAGAGACTACGACTAGAAGAGATGACGTGACTGACTGTTGTGTTGTTGTGTCTCAAATCTAGTGTTACAGAATATGAAAGAGTATCTATACAATTGGGGCAAGTATGAAAGAGCAACAGAACATCTAAGAGAGTCACTCAACATCCAGCATAGATTGTCTTCTGTTGGCAGCAATCAGATGCAGTGATGGACGTTATACGTTGCTAAATTTTAATAGAGCGCTTGAATCCCTACCCAAACCGATTTTATGAAAAAATATTATTTCTATTAACTCTTCCCTTCTACCTCTGCAAAGTGACAATATTCAAAACTCCTAGCTTCAGCTTCAAATCTACGTGCATTCTTGAATAAACTGACCTGCAATTCCGGTATTCCTTTCCTCCTAATCAGATAGGCAGAAGCGACTGGACAACATGACTAGCTCCATTCGTCTATTAGTGGACCAGCGTACGCATTTTTTAATCTACAAGATGTGCGAGCATACTCGGCTAATTGAACAAACAAACTCGTGCGCATCTCATTTCAGAACACCAAAGTCTCGACAGTCTAGACGATATTCGACTCGACCGTTAATTCGTCTCTGACTAGCTAGATGCTGCAGCGAAGGTTCTTTTGTGTACGAGGCAAGCACCGCGACTGTTGATTCTCGGTAGTTGGTGGACATGTTACAACCACGATTTTGACATGAACCGAGTGCTGTCTTTATGCGCACGTTTCGAGCAGTAACGTGCACCGTTTATTCAAAGGGGCCTCAATTTTGCACGTCGTCTGCTGTACGGTTTTTCTCAACACAATTCGACTTCGACCGCAGGTAAAGTGATTTATAATTCCTATGCTGTGCATTTATACAAATTTCTAATTTTCTTGAAATCTTTTTTGAGTGCATGTGCTACGCTGAATTGTGTGTCAATATGTACCCTGTTTACACCAGACATGCACCAAGACACAACACAACCTGCCAAGCACTCTACCAACAACAACGTATATCTCATCAAAACAGTCCTGTTTAGTACAACTATTCTTACACAAGAAAGCGACTGTTTCCACTAAGAACTTGTACATCCGAGATGTGGAAAACAAACCTTCTAGGAACGCCATATTTTGATGTATTGTACTGGTCTGTCGCCGAGTCAGTGCAACTGTTGGTTGTCATACACTGATTATCGATTGGAATCAGCATTTGCTAGTGGCTTAACGATTTCTTTCCCCTGGTTAGCAACCCATACACCTCCACGCAAATTATATATATAGTCAATATGTATTAGTTATTAGATGGGTAGCTGGTGTTCATGGCATTTATTGACACAAGGCCTAACGAGATTATCAACGAGATAATTGACCGAGCATGGTATATTCTGTTGCTATGACAGTTGGTGGATAATCGGTTATATTCTACCTCCACGTGACCTGTACAAGCGCTGTAACTGGCTCATATTGCGAACCCGACCACGCCCATACAATAAATCTCAAAAACGGCGTTGTCCGAAGCCATCTAAACAAGCGCGCTACTGTCACGTGACAGCTAAATCTAAACCACTTTGCTAAACCTACTGTAGCTAATAATCCTTAGCTAATACTCCGTTGATTCTTTATTAGATCTAGGTAGTAAATAGTTGCTAGAGCCTATAGCGAGTAAGCTTAATGCCCTTCTGCTGACTTCTGTACTCCCTAGATGTACTGCGGCCGGTGCATGTTTTCCTGTAATTTAATTAATTGAAATGTTGGATGGCAGATGGCTTGTGGAGAAACAGCGAATGAGCATCCCGTCTGATACTTTCACTCTTAACTTAATTATGTCTTTAGAAAGCATGACAGACTCATGCACAGTAGATGCACCTACGCACTGTAATGACAATGGTCTATAGCAAGAACCAAGCCTGCATGGTCTAGAAAATAAAATCATGTCATTTGCAAATTTTTTTGTACAAACATTTGTGTTAACTTTTCCATATTGTGATATATATATATATATATATATATATATATATATATATATATCCAATACACTGGTGCCTAATTACACCTGTCCGAATGCCGATTCACGTGGCGAGTGTTTGACGTCATAAAGTTGATGATTTCATATCAGGTTTTAGTCGTTTGTGCCCCTTTCAGCCAAACTCTGGATCCGCCTCTGTGCATGTACACCAGCCGAGAGTTTAGCACCGTATAGTGCTCCTCTATTCATTACCATTGTGATAATGAATTGCAAGGGCGACGGATTAACTAGCAATTTGGGACATGACATCGGAATACAAGAACTTCGTTGAGTTTTCAGTAGGCATTTCTGTTGAGAAGCGCTTCCCAGTGTTTAACTCTAACTTAATTAATTAATTAATCTAAACACTCCTCTTAGCTATATAAGCCACAGAAACGCTTACACATATCTATAGGTCTGGTGAACACTGTCATAAACTGGAATACCAAAATTCAAGTATTTTTCTTCCAAAATTTCTTCGTAGTTGCATGTTGATCGTCTATTTTGGGCCCTGCACCCAGCACCGCCGCTAAAAAATTGGAAGAATGTAACAACTGCATGGAAAGCTTGAGCCTGCCCCTTTGCGTCTCGGTTGAAATCCCTATCGTAAGCCATTTTGCAGAGCGCCGAGGCATCATCAGATCGCCGAACCGCAAGGCTGAAAGGCTCACATACGGCTCTCAATGTCTAGTGCTAGGTAACGTTCGTTGCGAACTGGCGCCCGCATTGAGATTAGACTAATGACGAATTTTCAGTTTGCTGTTTGACGACTGGTGAACGTGTTAGGTGCATGTACCATGGGACAGCCCCTGGATCCGCCTCTAAATTATTATTTACTAGACGCCTCAACACAGTACAAGGAGTGGTATGTTTTGACGGCAACCCACGCTTTCGTGTGTCTGGATGGATGGATATCTGGATAGATGTCTGTAACGCACCGATCGACTCGACACCACTCTCGAGTCGTCGCGATACGCGGCGGCTCGGTCGAGTTCGGCCGTCGGAGAGGCCTGAAATAAGATGCGGAGGAGTTTTGTTTGTTCAATTACCCGAGTATGCGGATGTGGCGTTTTCGCAATCCTCTAGTTTCCACAATTGGTAGAGTGCAAGATGGGACCGCTCCAGTCAGAGTGAGCCGGCTCATCATGCTGGTTTTGCGTGCGTTCCTCTGTCTGTGTGTCACGGAAGGTGCGTCTCCTTCGCGGAAGGGGCGTACAACGTTAGATTGCCACCGCCCAAATTGCCACCGCCCACAGGGCCGGTAGCATACTAGCTAGTAGTACCATAGATGTTGCACGCTTAGATAAAATTATATAGGCTTGCATGATCCATTGTGAAGGCTAATTGTATTACCGTACGCTCTGTAACGGACCGCGACTTTCTGCTGTTTTCGACGTCAAGGTGGAAACAGGAAGGTATATTCGGCTTCAAACAGAAGCGTAAATAGGTAACCTATTAGTTTTCGCTGAATAGACCTAAGAAAAGTTAGAAAAAGTCAGATAGTCACGGTGCATTAGAAGAACATATCTAAATCACATATTATATATTTATTTTTATATTTTATATAGATTTCAGGTTGGCAGCTAGGCACTATACGATCCCTCACTAGGCTTTGCTAATTTCCACCAAAATTGGTACTCATGCTGGACATAAATTCTAAAACAATATCGGTATAATTTTGGATATTATCTAGGGATTGCCAGGATTTAGGGCGTTGCCGGAAGTCTGCGCTCTCTGATTATGCAAACTGGACCCTAGACCTAGCCAACCGCGTTGTACAGCCGAGGGAACGAGAAGCTGAGGTCATCAATTCACCTAACTTACCGGCCTGCATCTTGATCAGAACACTGACGGAGTTGACCAGGTGAGGGATTACCTAGTTGAGGTTGGCCAATGGCTACTGGCTTGTAACCAGGTTGCTCTATAGCTGCACGTTAGCTTGGCTTGAAGAAGACTGATAATATTAACTAGCATGCAAGTGTGCGACGTGTTGGATCACTCTCGTCCGAATCGCGGAGTATACGCTAGGTTGTAATTTGAGCGTCTAGAGCAGCTTGTCGTTACACCTAGATGCCGGTCATGACTCGATCGTACAAGGCAAGTTTAGACGCTAATCTAGCACAGATAGGCCTGTCAAACATCGCTCGTCATGATCATGCAGTAGCTAGGCCAGAAGAGCAACATGCAGTAACAGTTTGCTGAGATAAAGCCTAGACACGATGCTAATTAATTAATTAATTAAGTTATGGAAGTAAATGCTATTTCGTCTGTTCCTTTTTTACGTTTAGTTTCTCTCGTTGTTTCTGGCAACAACGTACGCGAGAGATTGCAACAATATACAGTGTATAGTGGCACTAAATCGGTACATATTACAGTGTACTATAATGCTCTCCACCTCAGTGGGCGGGCTCATCGCCTCAATGATGAAGGCGGAGAGAGACTGCATGGGCCGAGTCTACCATATCCATGAGCTCCGTGAATAGATGTACAGTAGATATAATTTCATTTGTTTGCAAGTCTAAATAAACACTAGATGGAGACTAGGTGTCAACTTGCAAAGGTTAATTGCTGTGACTCGCTGTTTTGGAGAGACATACGCTGGTACATAGACAGACAGACAGACAGACAGACAGACAGACAGACAGACAGACAGACAGACAGACAGACAGCTGCAAAAATGCAATGCCAAAGTCATACTGAGGAAGATGGCAAGCTTGTCAAGTGACACAAGTAGCGCTAAGTACTCAACCCAGTTCTTTAGCCACTAGGCTGACCTGGGTTATCTTTTAAGTTAAGTTGTTACTGTTTTTAGTGCTTTTTCCTGTGTACTGTAGCACCTAAAACATTATGTCATTGCCTAGCACTCTTTGTATGATAGATGAATGTTTGAAAATATATGTGACAGACAGACAGACAGACAGACAGAAATTTTTTCAAAAGCTTTCAAAACATTCATTGGAAGGAATTGGAAAGTCAAATGCACCAGAGTTTATTGACTATTGGAGGAAGAGATTCTCAATACAACTACAGAAGTGTAACGCCAAACTCCTTCTGATGAAGAGTTCCGCACTTTGCAGTGATGGTGTCAACAAGCTCGTGGCCTACTGCACCCGGTCTTTTAGTCACTGATTGTCTCTGGGTTGCTGCATGCTTGTAGTTTATAGCTCATTCTTAGTGAAGTGTATAGTGTTTAGATTATGGACAAGGTACATCAATTTGAACTTGAGTACTTACTATTTTGCTGAAATGTACTATAGTCTTGTGTTCGAAAATATATGATGACAGAGAGACAGAGAGACAAACAGACAGACAGACAGACAGACAGACAGACAGACAGACAGACAGACAGGCAGGCAGGCAGACAGGCAGGCAGACAGGCAGACAGGTTATTTTAAGAGCATACAGCACCTCTACACACTTGAATACGTGATGTTTCAATAATTAAAAGAAAGTGCTGTATAAACAAGTTCAACTGTATCAATGCTTGAAGCACTGAATGTATTTATTTCTGCTAACTTCACTATTCTCCATTAGTCTGTTTGTTGACAACCAAGACACTTTTCTCAAGACAACTTATTTTGCAGTTTTGGAGGGTCACAGAGAAAACGTTGTCGCCAATTTGACATAAAGTCTGCATCTACTCGTCTTCCTTCAATGGGCCCTGCATGCTTTTCTTCAAAGTTCATGCAGTAAGTTTTCCGCTTGTGATCCTAATGTGCCAAAATGCTAAAAAATACTAGCGGAACAATCTCAGGGCTAGACCCATCTGGCAAGATCTCCTTTGAATATTTGTAAAAAATTTTAGGAGGCAGGCAGGCAGGCACGCACGCACACACACCTACACACACCACACACACACACACACACACACACACACACACACACACACACACACACACACACACACACACACACACAGACTGACAGACAGACAGACAGACAGACAGACAGCCACATAATCATAAATAGTTGTAGGTAGAACCAAGCCCTATTGGCTTGGGTACTATTTATTTGCTTTGCTTAGGTGGTGTATAATAATTCAATGTTTGAAAATATATATGTATTGACAGACAAACAGACAGACAGACAGACAGACAGACTCATGTTCTTTGAAATATGTATTGACAGACAGACAGACAGACAGACTGACAGACAGATAGACAGGCAGGCAGACAGACAAACAGACAGACAGACAGACAGACAGACAGACAGACAGACATAAATAGCATTCTAGCATAAACAAGGACTTTATGTCCTTGTAATCTTATAGAACTTGAAATCTGTATGGACTCGTAATTAGCCTATATTTGCTATTGTACCATAGTTCATGTTTGAAAATATACTACCATTGACAGACAGACAGACTGTGGGTCAAATTGATATATAACGGACTTTCGTATCTATAGCTTGTAATAGTTCATATGTATGAAATATAGAGATTTGATAGACAGACAGAAAGGCAGGCAGGCAGGCAGGCAGGCAGGCAGGCAGGCAGGCAGGCAGGCAGGCAGGCAGGCAGGCAGGCAGGCAGGCAGGCAGGCAGGCAGGCAGGCAGGCAGGCAGGCAGACAGACAGACAGACGAGACTTACGGACAGACAGAGACAGACAGACAGACAAACAGAGACACACAGACACAGAGGCACACAGACGCGCAGATACACAGACACACACAGACACACACAGACACAGACACTCGCACACACAGACACACGCAAACACCCACGCACACACGCACTCACAGGCACACGCACATACCCACGCACACACGCACACACACACACACACACACACACACACACACACACACACACACACACCACACGACACCAAACACACCACACGACACGCACTCACACAAATGGACTAAAAT